>NC_087168.1:5330000-5577500 GCF_035594125.1 Scylla paramamosain
GCAGCGCGTAAAACTAACTAACGTATGCTTCTGTATCCATTCAACCGGTTTTGTCGCTGGTGAAATCCACATACGCGTAGCTGTGGAAATGGAATGTGGAGCCTGAAAGAGAATCCGTATCACTGTGTGGAGAATGAAAAAAAAAAAAAACTTCCGGTGAAAGAAACAGAATGTGTACCATGAAAGGTAAAGCCAGATCATTGAAGGTGGAAGACAGAATGTGGAGCATATGAGAAAAATCGACGTCTCTGTAAATGTAAAGCGAAAGTTGTAAAAGAGAGAGAGAGAGAGAGAGAGAGAGAGAGAGAGAGAGAGAGAGAGAGAGAGAGAGAGAGAGAGAAATCTTGACTAACACTGTGATCGGCCTCGTGCTCTTGACAAAGCCTTATGATGGTCTCTCCTGGAGACAAAGCATAGGAAGGTAGGAAAACATAATCATGCAGAGAGCTCCAGAGTTTACTAGAGTAACCGATGACTGAGGAGACTGGCGAACTTCTTACACACTTCTTAGTAAGATTAACACAGTATATGGCAGCCACCCGCTACCATTGTTGAACCATTATAATATAAAACCAGGTGTTATCGCTGAGAGTGAAAACTTCTAAATTAACTTTCAATTTTGGATTCTGCTCTCTGTTTAGCTTTTATTTAGGGAGGACAAATGAGCGATTTTTCCTTTTCGTGTATGCTCGTCCCTCCTCAATCTCCATGTACTGAAAGCAATCAAGGAAATTTGACAGACACATCCTTCCTCCAGTATACTCAAATAGCATGGGCACCAATTATAGTTTATATTTTTCTTACTCCTGACGGTGAAAAGACGGCAAGGGAGACAGAGGGCTATATGGAAAGATAAACATATCTACGGAAATATGGTAATTGCAAAATATATTTAGTGCAAAGAAGAGCAGTAACATAACACAGAAATTGTAGTAGTAGAACACAGAAATGGTAGGACGGAACACACACATGGTAGAAGGAACAAAACACACAAATGGTAGAAGAAGCAGAGCACACATGATAGAAGGAACAGAACACAAATGGT
The DNA here is from genome assembly GCF_035594125.1 of Scylla paramamosain. Lineage (NCBI taxonomy): Eukaryota > Metazoa > Arthropoda > Malacostraca > Decapoda > Portunidae > Scylla > Scylla paramamosain. The sequence continues at coordinate 5,331,046 of NC_087168.1, forward strand.
AGAAGTAACAGAACACATATGATAGGAGGAACAGAACACACAGATGATAGAAGGAACAGAACACAAACAGTATAAGGAAAAGAACACAAAATGATAGAAAGAGCAGAACACACAAATTGTAAAAGGAACAGAACACTAATAGTAGAAGGAGCAGAACACAAATGGTAGAAGAAACAGAACACAAATGGTAGAAGGAACAGAACACAAAGGGTAGAAGAAGCAGAACAGAGAATGGGTAAAAGTAACAGAACACACAAATGGTAGCAGGAGCGTGACATACAAATGGTAGAGGGAACGCTACCAGGAATGCGAGTTTTCATAAGTGGTAATGATCGTCAGGGTAGCCTGGAACAGACGAGCAGCCGAGAGAGATGAGTGGAGACTTGGGTGTTTGATCTGCTGTGGAATTATTAAGAACTAAGTTAGTGATTATAATGATCATTATAATGATGATGAAAATAATGATGTAGCAAACATCCAGTACTCCAGCATTAGATTTTGTGTCTGTGGTGCATTAGGTGGCACACAGCGGCCTTCTCGTGTGTGGCAATGCTGTGACAAAAGTGGTGTGGTAGTATAGGAAGTGGAGGTCTAAGGAAGGAGGAGAAGAGCGCAACGAAAGAAAATGTAGAGGAATTGCAAGCTTTTTTCTTTCGCTTCTTTTCTTTTCTTATATATATATATATATATATATATATATATATATATATATATATATATATATATAATATATATATATATATATATATATATATATATATATATATATATATATATATATATATATATATATATATATATATATATATATATATATACGAGTATATACATATATATATATATATATATATATATATATATATATATATATATATATATATATATATATATATATATATATATATATATATATATATATATATATATAATATATATATATATATATATATAATTTTTAGAAAGGGGGACCGGTCACTAAGCTAGTGAACCTCTCCCAAAATTCAAAATTTCTTTTGTTCAATTGCTTCTCTCCTGCCGCACGCGCGTGCGCACACACACACACACACACACACACACACACATACACACACACACACACACACACACACACACACACACACCACACACACACACACACACACACACACACACACACACACACACACACACAGAAAAAAAAAAGCCAATTTATTTCTGAATGCCTTCTGAACCTCTTCTAAAACAGTTCAAGTCAGGCTCCAAGAGTTTGTCTGTGAAAGGGATGGAAGAATGAAGATACTGGTTAACTTTGGCACTGATAAGATGGACAGAATAAAGCAGAAGGTGCTAGAGCTTGTCAGAGAATCAGGCAAAGTTCCAGAGTTTGCCAGTTAAAGGAATGAAAGAGTGAATGTACTAGTTTAACTCTTGCACTGGTAAGGTAGACAGAATAAGAATGAGAGTAAATAGAAAGTTCTCGAGCAGCGGCGTCTATACGAAGATATTAATTGAGAAGGCCAGAGTGTGGGAGGAAATGAAATCACAAGAACTGGAAGTGGCCGGGAAGCACCAGTGACCCGAGTGAACAAGTGAAAGCTGCAGAAAAGAAAACGTAATGTAAGACAAATTGCCCTTAGGTCGTATTATGAAACTGTTCCCTCATGAGGACTATTTTTCAGAGGCCACAGAGAAGATGAGTTGGTTTTTCGTGTGTGTGTGTTTTTTTTCTTATTTTATTAATTTTCTTTATATTCACCATGCAGAATTATTAAAGTGTCAATAGATTGAAAAAAAAAAAAAAAACACTCTTGAAAACCATACTTAATACCTTCCGCTAGAGTCTGCCAAATGTGAAAGATGCTTTGAAATGCAGTCCCTTTATCGAAGCTGTGGCAGGGTTGTGTTGTGTTGTGCATGACCGAGTTAAAAGGGCGTGTGTAGGAGGACGCTGCAGTAAAGCAGAGGTGTCTACCACTAACTGACAGAGGGACTGATGAGAGAGAGAGAGAGAGAGAGAGAGAGAGAGAGAGAGAGAGAGAGAGAGGAGAGAGAGAGAGAGAGAGAGAGAGAGTCAGTTCCCAGTCTATCATTATATAGAGAGAATAACGTTTGACAGACAACACTGTTTCCGAGAGAGTGAAATACATAAACTCGAGTACCTGATCTTGCTCCTGTGTCGAATAAATAAATAAATATATGAATGAAAAATAATTCGGGTAACGTATTTTCACGTTAGCATTCCATATTCAAGATTGTCCCAGATAAAATTAAATTTTATGAAAACATTTTTATTTTACGAGGCAAAAGAAGTTGTAATACTCCCTTGATTAGTTCTTTGGTATTTAGAGGGTTTTATTACTGTTTTTTTTTTTATTTCATGTATAAAGGTAATAATAATGAGATATTAATGGGTTGAAACGTAAAAATACAAGACCATGAGGGAAGCTCCAAGACTCAGGCCTACACGTGGCAGTCCTTGTATAAAACATGAACATATCCATTGTTATATCCAAGTTTCACCTCTGTCCATGAATTTACTTAATTAAAAGCTGCGCGACTCAGCACTAGCGAGTCTGTTCCAGTAAGCAAATCGTTTGGTCCAACTTATTGTAGGTTCGCTAATTCGATGTCTAGTACAAAGAATCCATTGATGTGTTTAAAGAGTAGTATTACCGTCTTGCGCCTTACTTAGCACCCTCAAACAAAAAATGTTACTTCCATTACTGAACTTTCTCTCTCTCTCTCTCTCTCTCTCTCTCTCTCTCTCTCTCTCTCTCTCTCTCTCTCTCTCTCTCTCTCTCTCTCTCTCTCTCTCTCTCTCTCTCACATTTATTTCGTTATTCCGATTTGAGTTTAAAAATCTCGGGTGATAAAGATAGAGGATGAAATCATATTCATTAGTTCTCCTCCTCCTCCTCCTCCTAATACTCCTCTTCCATCTCCGTCCTCGTCTCATCTTTACTATTCTGCATGTCTTACTTTAGGTTAGATGACCTTATCACATATTTTTAATGAACAGCATATCTGCTAATTCTTATTCTTCCTTTGTGTTCCTTTGTGTTCCATTGTGTTACTCTTTTTCTTCCTCCGCTTCCCTCTTTTCTTCTAATCAGAACATAAGAACATAAGGGAAGCTGCAAGAAACATGAGTGTGCACGTGACGGTCCCTATACAAAAGATAGTTATTTGTATCGCTTTATCATCTCTGTCCATAAATTCATCTGATCTTTAGAACCTCTCTGTTGAATCGATACTAATAACCTGACTACTGAATCTATTCCAGTCACCTACTACTCTATTTTGAGAATAATTTCTTCTTAGGTCTTTTTTTTTTTTTTATCTAGCTTTGTAATGTTTTGAACCCATTACTTTTTACCTTCTTCTGAAAGCCAACCCCAAGCAGTGACTTCCCTGTGTCCCTCCTTTAGTGAGTGTCGTGACCAAGAGGCGCGTGTGGCAGGAGTGTTCCATCAGCTGTGCTCTGGCTGGCCGGGTGCCTCTGATCACCCTCACCAGTCACTGCCACGGGTACATGTTCCCCTGGGCGGCTCCTCACACACACACACACCACACACACACACACACACACATACACACACACACACACACACACACACACACACACACACACACACACACACGGAAGGGGTACGTCGGTTATATTGTGGAAATGACTTGTGCTGAGAGATTACACTATGTAACACGATTTTTGCCTTTGACAAGCAAGTGTTATTTTCCAACTCTTTTCATTGCAGAACAATAGAAAATGTCCATCATTCCTGTCAAACTTTGCTTTTGTGGCTTTTAGTATGATTTTTTGCCCCAAAAAAAGCTAAATTTCACAATTTTTCCAGACCCTGTCGCAGAGAACTTCTTTGTTTTTGTCTTGATGAATTAACCACATATGCAGCACATATGCACCAGAATGCTCTTCTAGACAGGGTGGAATCAAAAGCTTTTCGTCTCATCAACTCCTCTCCTCTAACTGACTGTCTTCCGCCTCTCTCTCATCACCGCCAATGTTACATCTCTAGCTGTCTTCTACCGCTATTTTCATGCTAACTGCTCTTCTGATCTTGCTAATTGCATGCCTCCCCTCCTTCCACAGCCTCGCTGCACAAGACTTTTCTTCTTTCTCTCACCCCTATTCTGTACCACCTCTCTAACCCAAGAGTTAACCAATATTCTCAATCATTCATCCCTATTTCTGGTAAACTCTGGAACTCCCCTGCCTACTTCTGTATTTCCACCTTCCTATGACTTGAATTCCTTCAAGAGAGAGGTTTCAAGACACTTATCCTTCTATTTTTGACTACCGCTTTGGGCCCTTTTATGGGACTGGCATTTCAGTGGGCATTTTTTTTTATTGGATTTTTGTTGCCCTTGGCCAATGTCCCTCCTACATAAACAAAAAATAAAATAAAATAAAATAAAAAAAAAATGCATCTGGAGAATGACTGCAGCTTCTTGATGCCATTTCACCTCTTGTGATGTGTCTTCTCAGGCAGCCAAAGGAGAAATGACTGGTGGTCTGCAAGCCCCTATTTTTATATGGTCAAGTAGTACTCTTGAATATTCTTAGTCCTTTCTATAATGTGTTCCAGAATGTTCTAAATCTTTCTAGAATATTCTTAAACCTACTTCAGAATATTCTGAATCATTCTAGAAAATTCTTGTAGATTCCAGAAAATTCTTGATAATTCTACATATTTCTACTGTATTCTAGAAAGTTCTAGAAATTCTATTCTGGAAATTATTACACTGAATAGAATGTTCTAAAATGTTCTAGAAATTTCTAAAAGTGTCTGGTAGAAAACTCTGGAAGATCTGAGAAGATTTCTGAAATGTAAGCAAATTCTTCTAAATATGAGAAATTTCTTACTAGATCTAGTCAGTATAAGAATGATCTTAGTTAAAATTATAAATCTTTAGAACATTTTATATTATTACATTCTTTGTTTTAACTTATTTGCAACATTTCAAAAGCAATTAAGATTTTGCAAAAGGTCTTTACCTGAAATGAAAACTAATAGTAACCCATACTATTATGAAATAAAGCATAAATATATATTCGTTGTTGTAACCACAAAAGCAAAGTTTTAGGATCAAAGTAACTTTTTTCTATTTTTTTTTTTTTTTTTTTTTGAGATGGAAATAAGTGGAAAAATTATGGTTTAGGGCCAATACAGGACAAAAATTTTGTTACATAGTGTTAACAGCACACACACACACACACACACACACACACACACACACAGTTCAGTAACAGGAGCTATTATTTCTGTGCGCTCTGTAGATGCCGCACCGCTCCCCACCACCTCCAGCACCTCAGCTCGCCTTGCTGCTCTATGTAGTGGAGGCACCACTTACATTAGTGATAAGTCAGCGTGGAATCAGTGAAGCTTAACGTCTCGGTGATGGAGGTGTGGAAGCGCATACTTTTCCATCCATGCACTGGGGTGACGCGAGGACACTGGTCAGGGCTTGGGTGCAGGGTAGTGAATTTTGTTACTGTGAGGCAGCTGACAACAGGTGCCCTGTTGCTGGTGGTGATGAGAGGCCAGGGTGAAGGACTCACTTGACTCAGGCTACGCGACGGGACTCGTCGCTACTCTAGTCAGTGAGCTTCAAGTGTTGAGTTTAAAGAAAGGTGGACATCAAGAATCATTGTTTTGAAATACGTAGAGATAACTGTAGAAAAGAAACTAAATGCAGATCAATATGAAGGAGAGTGCAGGCACCGCGTCCTGACGTCGAGGCGCCCGGCACTCACCACACAGGTAATGGCTGTTTCGGTGCCGGTCATTTGCATGTCCAGGTGAACCTACAACTTGAAGCAACTGCCAAATAGACGCTGCACGTCGGACGCTATTTGCGCCCTGTGAACACGCTCCAATCTAACACACTCACACTTTATATATATATATATATATATATATATATATATATATATATATATATATATATATATATATATATATATATATATATATATATATATATATATATATATATATATATATATATATATATATATATATATATATATATATGTGTGTGTGTGTGTGTGTGTGTGTGTGTGTGTGTGTAGAGGAATGTAATTAAGTCAAGCAGCCAGGATAGAACCTGAGGGCATGTTATGTAGTGTTTCAAATTCCCTTGTAGTTACTTGCATAACCCGCCATTAATGAAATGATCAGGCAACAACGACGTCGATTTCCACTAAACAGAAAGAAGAGAAAACACGATCAAAAAGTATGATGCACACTATCGAGAAGAGAGACAACTTGATGGACAGCACGCAGACCACGCCCTGACTCACGTGGAGAGGAACACCGCCACCACCATCACTGCCTATGGAACCTTCACATTAATGAAGATAATTAAGTCACGGATGTCAGTTCACTTCCACACGCGAGGAACAACGAGGGAGGCTAAAGGGAGGCGGACGAGGCACATGAGGGAATAATATATTAATGGATAAACATATCTCTCTGTGAAGTGTTTTGTTATAGACAATGGTTTTGGTGTGTGGTGGTGATGTTGGTTGTGGTGGTGGTGGTGGTAGTGATGGTGGAAAACGCTGGAAAGAGAGAGAGAGAGAGAGAGAGAGAGAGAGAGAGAGAGAGAGAGAGAGAGAGAGAGAGAGAGAGAGAGAGAGAGAGAGCAAGAACTTGGGAAGCGTCACTAAATTAAGAAGAATAAAATCATTCGAACATTTCAACACACACACACACACACACACACAAAGGCACAAAGGCACCCTACCTCTCACGGCTGCCATTCCTTCATCTTTCCACCAGACACATGAACCTCTACACCTAACTCTGAACCAGGACAGACAGGTACTAATGCAGCTCAGTTCCCGTCTCAGTGCACACCATTAAATACCTTCCTTCCCTGGCCAGTGTCCTAAGCAAACCCTCCGCCGCCATAAATATGCCACCACTCAAGAACCACCCCAGAACTGTTGACTACACACACACACACACACACACACACACACACACACACACACACACACACACACACACACACACACACACTCAGTTAGTTAGTTTATTGACCACACCTAATCTGTGCATACAATATCCATATTCAATACAATGTTTGTAGTCCAAAAAACAAGTGATATACCCCAGAACAATCTTAAGAGATCAAACCCCAACTACCACGTCAACAGTTCATCAAACACTTATTGAGTTACAGAATGGTACACATTATTAAAGTAATTACAATGAGTAACTTCCAAGCATTATTATCCAAGACCCTACCAAGAATATTTAACCCACAGCTCCTAATATATGATATATACAAAATATGGAAAGTGGGGGTAACCGAAACAACCTGATTCAAAACGCCCCAGTAGAGATAATATCTTGGATAGTTGTAACACCCCATGAATCAAGTTACAGACCATCTCACTGCGATAATCAAATACCTCATCTAGAGTAAAATTCCCTCTCTCTTATGCTTCGCGTCACAGGGGAGGTCTCCACTACATGTCTCTCCGTTTGCACGGCACCACACACACACACACACACACACACACACACACACACTCTCCTTCACAGGGAGGCGTCCTCTCCCTCGCCTATTCCACTGTCGTGTTTCTATGGTTAGGGAATGACCAAATTCCCTGAACTTAGTGAAGGAATCCTGTGAACATCGTTAATGCCATGTCTTAATCTATACACTTCATGGACTCGTATAGTCGCATTCATGTTCTGTATACCTCACATCTTGACGTGTTTGAAGCCATAATTAGCAGAAAAATGTCTGAACATCATTACTGATATATCTAGTTACAGTTTTGGTAACAGGTGTATTCATTACAAGTGATTTAACAACAAATGAAAAGGGTTTGTCCGTCATGTTACATCTTTCATGCGATAATTTGTGGAAAAATTTGTGCTGTTTGTATTGTATCATGTGTGTTAAATTAGGACGTTCCAGCTCGGCATGACACACAAGGTTGGACGTGTTCTTTGTAACCCTTAGTAAGGCTTTCATCGCCCACTGGTACAACTTAATGATTAGTTTCATGTCGGCCTTGAAGCACGACTCACCCCAGTATAATAAAGCAAATGTTAGGGCAGTATAAAAAACTCGACGTTTTACAATAAACGGAACTGTACTCTGCTTATCTATAAGTGATACATAATTTCCCAGTAGCATGCTCTTTGACAGATGTACTAACAGAACCAGCAAATGTAAAAGCAGAACCCAGGCACACATAGGTGGTTCAATGGTTCACGACAAGGTCATTCACACAGATTGGTTGTTTATCAGCAGCTTCACCATTCACAAAAAAAAAACTTAGTCTTTTCACAATTCACTTCCATACCATACTCCTTACAGAAATCTACCAATACAGTCAGTTTTCTGGTAATATTACACACACACACACACACACACACACACACCAACTCCAACACACACGCACACCTACATCTCCCCCAACACACACCAACCAAAAACAAATACCATCACTCTCAGCTTTATCTTCAATCCTTTCCCCTAAGACTCAGTGCGCCAAACTCCCGTCTTGAACTGCGCCCCTCCATCACCGCTGTGGCAAAGACCCTAATCCTTTTTGATACCCCTCCCGGGATAAGCGAATTGAACTGTTTCCGCGTCATTCTCCCCGTGACAGCCGAGGCAACGGGAGGCGGAGGCGAGGTGACACACAGCCGGCCGCCCGGAGGTGAACAACACCCGTAAGATACAGCGGGGAAGGGGAGAGAGAGAGAGAGAGAGAGAGAGAGAGATGGGGCGGGGGAAGTTAACAAAGTACTCTCTCTCTCTCTCTCTCTCTCTCTCTCTCTCTCTCTCTCTCTCTCTCTCTCTCTCTCTCTCTCTCTCTACTCAACTATCTATTTATCTAAATCTTTCTGTTTTTTTGCACGGGCTCGTACACACACACACACACACACACACACCTGAAGAGCGTAGGAAATTTTAACATCATCTGTAATTATGAATGTGGAAGAAAACGATGACTGCGCTTCGCCAGAAACTAAGGGAAGCACCAACGACTTACTTAGACCAACAGACACGACTGGCGAAAGATAAGGACAGTAGTTGTAAGCAAATTATAAGAATTTAATCAGTGCGGAGGAGCATGGCAAGTGAAGACAAGTATAGAGAGACGCATGGTTGGTGAAGGGAAGGAATGAAACAAGGAAATTAAAAAGCGTTAAGGATTAAGGAGGGTACTGGAAATGAGGGATTTAATGGAGAGGAGGAAAGGTGGTGGGAAATTAAAAGAAGAGATGAAGGCTTTGAATGCGTAAGTGAGGAGTGAAATTAAAGGCAAGAAAAGAACATGTTGAAAAAAGAAAAGAGGAAGAAAATTGAAAAATGGAAGATGGGAGAAAAGGAGGTACGGGAAGTGAGTTCGGGAGGCAGGAAGTAGGGAGGTAACGTGTGGGAAGAAAGAAGAGGAAGAACTACATACGGTAGGAGAATGAAGGAGGAAAGAAGGAAGATAGATGAAGCTAACAAAGTACTGGAAGAGAATGAGAGTTCAAGGGAGGGAGGAAGAAGAGATGACACGGAGACTATGGATGAGGGAGGTGGAAAGATAGAGGTAAGGATGATGAGAGGCAAGAAGAGAAAAGTGTACAGGAAGACAATGATGGAGCGATATAGAGACAGAAGTTAATGGGGAGAAAGAAGGCGAACAACAGACAGGTGAAGGTAGGATTCAGAATAATGGAGAGGGAGGAGAGAGAGGAGAGAGGAAGAGGGAGATACAGATGAAAGGAGGAAGAGAGAGAGTAGTACAGTAGAAAAAATAAAGGAAGATTTCGTTACATGTTTATTCTGTACTCAAGGGAAATACAGAAATTATGTATTTTGACATGATATATACGGACAGTAACTGGGCGCGTACACCAGCACTGGGAGGGATTCGAAGGGTGATCATGTCATTTGTTATCAAAGGAATTCACCACTGAGCCTGTCATTTCCACCACCACCACAACCACCATCACAACAACTACAACAACGACACCAATGGCAGTATTGGTGATGATGTTGGTGGTGGTGGTGGTGGTGGTATGGATAACTAGATGATTACGGGTCCTGTCATAGTGATAGAACGTTCTGATGAAGCAATATAGCTATCATTCTTTACCACCACAACCACCACCAGTGATGTATCGGATATACGCATCCGCATCCGCACCCACATCCGCAGTGAAAAAAAAATATCCTCATTACTGTTAGCAACCGCGTTTTTAAAACAACAGAAGATCCATATCAATATCCGCAACCGCATTTTCAGATAACAAAAGCATCGCCTCCGCATCAAAGAAACGCGGAGGTTGCGGATCTATGTGCGTGTGTGCGTGTAAAGACAAGTAAGGGAGACTGATTGAGAGTGTAAAGAATACCCAAAGTGTAAGAGAGAGAGAGAGAGAGAGAGAGAGAGAGAGAGAGAGAGAGAGAGAGAGAGAGAGAGAGAGAGAGAGAGACTAAGTTTGAGTGGGCAAGAGTGAGAGTAAGTGTTGAATGGAAAGTAAACATAAAGTTGAGAGATTGATAGTGAATGAGAACGGCCGTGAATAAGGAAGGAATAAGTGAGTGTAAACATGAGTGAGTCAGCGTGAAGGAGAAAACAAGGGAAAGTTAGATTATGAAAATAAGTGAAAGATTGTGTGATTGTGAGTAGGAATGAGAGCGGCAGTGGGAGTGCTAATTAAAACTAGTCAGCGTGAGTGAGAGAGCGAAAGTGTGAGTGAGTGAAAATCAGCGAAAGCTGAAGTGTGAGAGTAAAAACAACCTTGAGGAGTGATAAATAGGAGAGTAAGAATGAGAATGGAATTATTTGAGCGGGAGAGGAAGGAAGGATTGATGGTGGTGGGGGGGGAGAGAGCGAGGTATCACGCCCTTGTTCCTCTATCTTAGATAAGGAGAGGGGAGGTGACAGGGAGGGAGGTTTGAGACAAAACGAAAGAGCAAGGGAGGAAAGGAATAGAGGGAGGAAGAGATGTATTATGGAGTAGAGGGAAGAAGGGTGAAAGAGGAGTAGTCAGAGGATTAATATCGACTCTCAACACGAACTACAAAACATGACCGCCTGAGGAGCTTCCCTCGTAACCCTCACGACTTGTATTGTATCAGCTTCAACATTCGTAGTTTCGTGTGTAATTTCCTGTGGATGAAGCATCTCTTATCCTCTCTAGTGTGTTTCCCCTGCCTCGTCACTGTGCGGCTGCGAGAAGAGAGCTGGAGGGAGGAATGTGTGTGTGGTGGTGATGGTGGTGGTGGTGGACATTAATAAGTAAATAAGGTTTCTCTTCATCTGTGTCATTTCGTCTTTATCCTTTCCCTACTCCCTGTGGTCCTTAATCTAATTCTCTCCCGATTTCCATTACTGCTTCATTATCTCCTGTTTTCCCCTTCCTCTCGCCTCCTTTTGTCGTGGCTGTGTCTGACATTCCTTTCTCGTCTCTCCGCCCCTCGCTCTGGAAGGCATGAGTGATATGAGGCAGGACTTTATTGAACGCAAAGCAGATTTCCTGGCGGAGGTAAAAAGTAATATCGCCGCGGCAGGAAGCAGATTTCGTTTCCTTCTTCATCAAGGATACAAAGGAATCTATGTAATAGAAAATCAGTCCATAATAGAAATTCCCATTTTTTATTGTTTGATAAATATATTCTTTCTTTTCTTTTTTCAACTCAAGGAGCGGTAACTGCACGCTTCCTGCTTTCCAGGTCGTGTAGCTCTGAACCGGCCTTCCTTCTTACATCAAACTTAGCATTCCTCCATTATGTTCTCTGGTGTTGCGGGTTTCCAGAAAGTGTCTCTGTCTATCTGTGGTGTTGTATTTGTAAGTACCCGGACAGCGACGCCAGACAGTACTCATCATCATCGTCTTCATCATTATTATCATCATCATCATCATCATTAGTATGATCGTCGCTGCCATCATTATCATTATCATTATCATCATCATCATTAGCAATATTATCACCGCTATCACTCATCATCATCATCATCTTCATCATCATCATCATCAATGTTATCGTTGCTCTTTACTATTATTATTATTATTATTATTGTTGTTGTTGTTGCTGTTGTTGTTGGTAGTGGTGGTGGTGCTGTTATAATTTCTGTTGTTGTTGTTGTTGTCGTTGTTGTTGTTGGTGGTGGTGGTGGTGGTGGTGTGTTGGTGGTGGTGCTGCTGTCATTTTTGTTGCTGTTATTATCATTATTATTATTATTATTATTATTATTATTATTATTATTATTGTTATCATCATCATCATCATCATCATCATCACCATTATCATCACCATCATCATCACCACCATCATCATCAATATCATCATCATCATCATCATCATCTTCCTCATCATCATCATAGTCGTCGTTGGTATTATCAGTATTATCACCGCTACTATTATCATCATCATCACCATCATCATCACCGTTACCACCACCACTACCACCACCACCATCATCAGTATGGTGTGTGTTGGCGGTAACATTCAACACCCATCACCATTATCACCAGTCTTTCCGATTACCCTGAACGATAAAACTCTTCTCAGTTATCCCCCTTTCACCTGTGTTCGTAAGGCTTAAGTCCCATAGCAAATCTCTCCATCCCTCTCTCTCTGGTTCTCTGATCTACATGGGCTATTTAATAAACGCTATGTACAGTACGTCTATATAATGTTATGCCATCTATTCCTTGTTCTTCTGTTTTCCCTTTCTTCCTTCCATTTATCGTTCTCAGTCATACTTTTCCTCTCATTTATTCTGCTCCAGCTAATCCTTTACCTTCTGTACCTCTCTACTCCCTTTCCTTCCTTCCTTCCTTCCTTCTTTCGTCCTTCCTTCGTCCTTCCTTCCCTATCTCTCTTTTTCGCATCACATTATAATTTCCCTCGACTTGCCTCACTTTCCTAGTTTCATTTTTTATTTCGTTGCCTTATCTTCCCTTTATCCCTGTAGCTTTCCCTCCCTTCATTGCTCTCCTTCCTTATATCTTTCCTCTCTGTATATATCTACCCTCTGTTCCCTTCCATTCCTCTCCCCCTTGCTTTTTATCTTCATCCCTTCGGTCTTTTTTACGCTCCTCCCTCCAATGTATGGTAATGTGTACGGGCCGCTTTAGTCTCCGGGCATTTGGTTGGATTCAGGCTGGGGGACACAAACCTTTATTCGTCTCCTTCCCACTGCGCTCAGGACGGGAGGCAGCGGTTGCGGCCAGCCTCGCTACGACAACTCATAAATTCGGTGCTTGTTTAGTATATTTCTGGATTGCACTTCCTCGGATATGCGTGTGTGTATGTATGTATGTAAATAAAAGACGTCGTTACACACACACACACACACACACACACACACACACACACATAGAGAGAGAGAGAGAGAGAGAGAGAGAGAGAGAGAGAGAGAGAGAGAGAGAGAGAGAGAGAGAGAGAGAGAGATGGACCTGGAAGTGATTGGTTAGGATGGTGCGACTGTATCAATAGAAAACCACACGAGAAGGCCAGAGGATAGTTGTCCAGACCCAATGACAAACCCGCATAGACTGGGGCGTGTTGAGGAGACATGCTCTTTATTACGTAACCAAGAATATGTGAGACTGTGGTGTTGTTGTTTGGTATGTAAACAAATAGCTGGAGTGAGTATAGGATAGGCTATCTTTTAAACAAATAAGAGGAGGGATCATAAAAAAAGGTATCCTACAAACTAACAATGAGGTAAAATATACAAAAGAGTGATCCTGCAAATAAACAATTGGACGGGTGATAAATGAAGTAGTTCTACGAAGAAAGTAAAAGTATAGGAAGAGTCATTGTTGTACAAAACAAATAATTGAATGGATTATAAAAAAAGGTACCCACAAAACAAATAATTAGATACAAAATACGAACAATTATCTTCCGAACAATTAGAATATACGAAAAACTATCTAACGAATAAATGATAAAACAAAACAACTACGACGAACTGCAAGAAAAAGTTACCTTACAAGCAAACACTTGAACAGAATACAAGAAAAAGCTATCTTGTAAGAAAACAACTGAGCAGATCCAAAACAAAAACAAAAAATTATATATATAAATAAATGTAAGAATTTAACGCTATATAGAAAAGTCACGCTCACGAAAACGAGACAGTATTATGAAGTGATTGAGAAGGAGACAAATTTGAAGGAAGTTACCTGTATATTGCTTAGGAGAAGAGACTCGATGGTTAAATATTCATGATGTTCAAAAGAGCCATGTTCAAAGCGGATGCAGCGTAGCAACAGGAAATATTATATACTTCAAACGGAAGATGTTCCAGGAAGAGGGAATGGATGTTAGACAAAAAACAAATAAACAAGTAAAAAAAAATATATATATATATATATATATATATATATATATATATATATATATATATATATATATATATATATATATATATATATATATATATATATATATATATATATATATATATATGTGTGTGTGTGTGTGTGTGTGTGTGTGTGTGTGTGTGTGTGTGTGTGTGTGTGTGTGTGTGTGTGTCTGTGTGTGTGTGTGTAAATAAAACGAATTTAGGCAAGTAATATGAAGTTAAGGTTTTCAAAAAAATAAAGACTAACGTGGAGATGGAAAGTGCTGGCTGAAGTGATGGTGATGGTGGTGGTAGTAATGCGAGTAGAAGTAGTAGTAGTAGTAGTAGTAGTAGTAGTAGTAGTAGAAGTAGTAGTAGTAGTACTAGGAGTAGTAGTAAGAGGAGGAGTGTGAGTAATAGTAGTAGTAGTAGTAATAGTAGTAGCAGTATTATTATTATTATTATTATTATTAGTAGTAGTAGTAGTAGTAGTAGTAGTAGTAGTAGTAGTAGTAGGAGTAGTAGTAAGAGGAGGAGTGTGAGTAATAGTAGTAGTAGTAGTAGTAGTAGTAGTAGTAGTACTAGGAGTAGTAGTAAGAGGAGGAGTATGAGTAGTAGTAGTAGTAGTAGTAGCAGTAGTAGTAGTAGTAGTAGTAGTAGTAGTAGTAGTAGTAGTAGTAGTAGTAGTGTGTGTGTGTGTGTGTGTGTGTGTGTGTGTGTGTGTGTGTGTGTGTGTGCACGGGCGTGTGTGTGCCTGTGTGTGTGCGCGCGCGCACGGAAAATCACTTTCCTCCTCACTGCTACGCTTCCATTTTCTAAACAACAGAAAGATAAGGGAAATACAAAGGAAGGCAGCCTGAAATCCCGCCTCGTGAAGTCTTCCCACCGGCCTTCACTTTTATCGCTTACAATTAGAAATATTTTTACAACTGAGTAAAGAAAATTTCCACCGAACGAGCTCATTATTACAACTTTCTCTTACCGGATACCGCCCACTTTGCCCGCGCAGGTTGGAACACACGTACCCACACAGACACACACACACACACACTACTATTACTACTACTACTACTACTACTACTACTACTACTACTACTACTACTACTGCTACTACCACTACCACCACCACTACTACTACTACTACTACTACTACTACTACTACTACTATTTTACTACTACCACTACAACTACTACTGCTACTACTACTACTACTACTACTACTCCCACCACCACCACCACCACCTCCACCATCCACCACCACCACCACCACCACTACTACCACCACCACCAGCACCACCACTACCACCACCACCACCACCATCACTAATACCACCTCCTTCACCACGAGCAAGAACACACACACACACACACACACACACACTCAATGTGTGCCCTGTTCACCTAGCAGCAAGTAGGTACTGTATGTAACCCGACTTGTTGTGGCCTCGCTGTCCTGGTGTGTGGGGTGAGTGGTCTCAGTCCTACTCAAAGATCGGTCACTATAAGCTCTGAGCTCTTTCCATAGGGTAACGGTTGGCTGGGTGACCAACAGCCTACCGTAGGTGAATGACACAAGATCGGTACATCAGCTAACCGCTTTCCTGATCTTCCTAACTGTATGCCTCCCCTCCTCCAGCGGCCTCCCTGCGCAAAACTTCCTACTTTCTCTCACCCCTATTCTGTCCACCTCCCTAATATACGAGTCAGCCAGTATTCTCAATCTTTCGTCCCTTTTACTGAGAAACTTAGGAATTATCTGCCTGCTTCTGTATTTATTCATGCTTGTGACTTCAACTCTTTCAAGAGGGAGGTTTCCAGACACTTTATAATGTAACTTTCGACTTGCTTTCTGACTATCCTCTTGTGAGGCTGGCACCTTCACTTAGCCTTTTGTTTCTCAGTTTTATTGCCATTGTCCAGAAATCCTCCTTCATAAAATAAATTAATAAAATAAAGAAAATACTCATGTCCACCTATCATCCCAGTCCAGAAAATCTACATGATCTTGATGGTTGGCTAACGCATTCACGTCATGTTATAGTAAAACGTGCGGTGAACTGACGTTGTATTCCCACCACGATCCTTATTTGAATTGATTTTCACCGGCGCGTGGATCTGAGTGTCTTGTGGGAAGCTGATGGAGTACGTGAGGTGTGGATGCCGTGATGTGGATGTCTCACGAATACAATAACATGTTGGTGAGTTCCTGCTGCTGTGTAATCCTCCGCTCCAGGACTGCGGGTGTTGTGATAGATTCTGGTACTGCAGGGCCAGGCCGCTACTCCCTCGACGGTAGCGCGTAAAGGTGACTGGTTAGCATCCCCGTCTCCCGGAGAGTAGGAACCGTTACTGTTACTTGCAGGCACTTGATGTACGAGCAGGAGTATGTGTGTATGTAGTAAAGACAGACACCAATTTGCTACCATGGCATAATTGTTTTCTGATCAGCTCGACCCGGAGGAGACATGTAAAATAATCCGTAGTATTTTTAACACTTACAAATGAATTAACATTGTTATTGTATAGTGTATATGTTGTATGCATTGTCCGCAAGATTTTATTTTATTTGTTTATTTATTTGTTTATTTTTTGTTGCACTACAGTTTTCTCATAAGGTTATTTGTAATGTTTTTTCACATGTTTAACTTTACAATTTGTGGTCTATAAGCAACCTGAATCTAAGCATATAGGAATGTGAAATAGGTGTGTGTGCGTGTGTGTGTGTGTGTGGGTGGGTGTGTTGGTGGGTGGGTGCGTGCGTGCGTGCGTGTGCGCATGCTGCATATCTACCCATCTAATACACACACACACACACACACACACACACACTTACCCTAATGGGGCAGGTCTCCCCACCTCTCTCTTTCTCTTTCTCTTTTCAGAGGATTTTCACTTTCCTTGATAAACTAGTAGGGTCGGTATTCCCGGCTGAAAGTCCCACATAATTGTGCGTGAGGGAGTGAGGAATTGATGAGCTTGTCAGGGCCAGCGTGGGACCTCTAGTTGTCTGGGGGTCGGCTCTTCTCTGTTAATTTTTTAGGGGCTAAGGAAGGTGAAGGGACGTGAAGGAGTACTTCCAGATAGAGAATTTTTTTTGTTCTGCTATACATCATCCTCTCCTACTTCTGTATATCCTCCTCAGGAACCCCCTGGTTCTTTATTCTTTAGCAACTGGGATTATTGTTATTATTATTATTTTTTTTTTTGGGGGGTAGGTGGTAGCCAAGAAAGTTATATACTCGTATATATATATATATATATATATATATATATATATATATATATATATATATATATATATATATATATATATATATATATATATATATATATATATATATATATATATATATATATATATATATATATATATACTCGTATATATATATATATATATAAACATACACACACACAAACACATTACTATTACTACTTCTACTATATCTCAGAGAAATGTCACAATTTGTCTCATTTGATGAATCGTATCCTACCTCCCTCACCAGCTGTGTCTGGCCCGTGAGAAAAACCTGTGCAAACCTTCCTTCACTCTCCTCCCTAGGATTATGATCTAGGCCTATGTTAATTTTTCCATCTCTGTTTCACTCGTTTTTGATATTCGCCGCTGTTAACCCCACGTGGACCTTGGTAGATCTGTAGGAAATAAATAGACTGACTTCCCCATCGAGAGGCAGTAGAGAGATTAGGAGCAGCTCAGGACTTGACTATAAAGCGAGTACACTCTGTATTCGTCCTACACCAAATAAGCGTTCAGCGATATAGGATGTAACTCCTTCACACCTTATACTCCATTCTGAAGGAAGCAGGATGGAGGGCACACAACAAAGGAGCGTCATCGGTGTACCAGCCCGGTATAAGGTGGTACTAATGGTGGGACGGTAGATGTGGTGTCATCCCCGGTACATGTGGTAGCAGCGGCGTAAATGTGGTGACAGCGGGAGGATACGAGCTCACGTCTCCTGTAGCAGCTGGTCTTCTGGACCTACTTGCCTCCTGAAGTAACAGTTCCCTAACTCTCTATTTCCTCCTGCGGTGCATCCTTCGGCCTGGTTCCTCCTCACGCCGTCTCGTGTTACTCCTACTCACCTCCACTTTCCGTCACGCCTGCTTTCCCTGCCGTATATATATATATGTATATATATATATATATATATATATATATATATATATATATATATATATATATATATATATATATATATATATATATATATATATATATATATATATATATATATATATATATATATATATATATATATATATATATATATATATATATATATATATATATATATATGCCCCAAGGGGCAGACATACCTAGTGAGGTGCGATCCATCACCTGATACTAACTGACATTCCTCTCAGATAAAGTAGTAGTAATAGCAGTAGCTCAAGATTTAACTCCCCTCGTGACTTCTGGCACCTAGCCAAAAGCATCTCCAATAACTTTGCTTCTTCATCTTTCCCTCCTTTATTTCAACCTGATTGCATCACTGCCACCTCATCTATCTCCAAAGCTGAACTTTCTACACTGAACATACTTGGTCTGTCCCTTAATTATAATCTAAACTGGAAACTTCACATCTCATCTCTAGCTAAAACAGTTTCTATGAAGTTAGACGTTATGAGTCATCTCCGCCAGTTTTTCTCACCCACGCAGCTGCTAACTCTGTACAGGGGCCTTATCCGTCCATGTATGGAGTAAGATTTACATGTAAGGGGTTCCATTCATACCTCTCTTTTAGACAGTGTGGAATCAAAAGCTTTTCGTCTTAGCAACTCCTTTTTCTCTTACTGGCTGTGTTCAACCTCTCTCTCATCGCCGTTATGTTGCATCTCTTGCTATATTCTACCGCTATTTCCATGCTAACTGCTCTTCTGATCATGCTAACTGCATGCCTCCTCTCATATCGCGGCTTCGCTATAAAAGACTCTTCTTTTTCTCACCCCTATTCTGTCCACATCTCTAATGCAAGAGTTAAGCAGTATTCTCAATCATTCATCCCTTTCTCTGGTAAATTCTGGAACTCCCTGCCTGCTTCTGTATTTCTTCCTTCCTGTTACTTGAACTCTTTCAAGAGGAATGTTTCAAGACACTTACCCTTTAAATTTTGATGATCGCTTGTGACTCTTTGGGGACTGGCACCTTAGTGGCCCTTTATTTTTTTTTAGTGTTGTTGCCCTTGGCTGGTGCCCCTTCTAAATAAAAAAAATAAAAAAAAGAAGCTATACCAGACTCATGCTGTCCTTGATATATATATATATATATATATATATATATATATATATATATATATATATATATATATATATATATATATATATATATATATATATATATATATATATATATATATATATATATATATATATATATAATTTTATTTTTTATTTTTATTTTTTTGTTTAGTTTAGTTTTTATTTAAGCAAGTTATTGGTCATTCCACGTAGTATATTATCGGCTTTATCAGCAAATTAGGTATTACAACTTTGAAAACGTGACTGACAGCGAGACAGATAGACTTGACACTCCTGGAAATAAAAATACATCAGTGATGTGCGTGTGTTGATCGTAGGACACTTGTCCTACGTAGGGCTTGTCTCTTCGTGCGGATCACTCCCAGTCACCTATCGAGCAGCGGCACACTTCTATCAAATTTCATTTTCTTTATGTTCCTGTGTCAGCTTCCCTCACCGCTGGCGTCATCATAGTCAGGTTACACGATTCCAATGCTGGACAAAGTTTTCCCCCGTAGCCAGGCAGTGTTAGGCCAAGCACCACACAAGGCTGGCATAGGGAATATTGGCCAGGAACACAGTCTAATTACTCTCAGTGGACCTGTCCAGTATAGCCACACCTATGTAGCTTGGCTCCGTTGACCATTGTAACACACAAGCCTGTTCACAGAGAAAAGGTAGCGTTGCATTGATCCGCTGGCTAAACCATGAACAAGGTGATGCACTGTTTGAGAATACGGCCCCAAAGTCTTTCCGCTGACTCTCACCTGACAGCAATAACCGAGATGTGGTTGGGTGATGGCTGGAACAGTACGAGGAAAAACGAGGAACATGCTACACCCGAGATCCAACCACTACTTCCGGTGATCCTGGGAGGTTGTCGGTCTCCAGGCAAGCGAAGACAAACACCTGCATTGGCACGTTAATTAGATGTGCTGATCGCAGCCGCTGACAGATTTCTAATTACGTGAACCGCTACACGGATATCTATTGTACCTTAACTTCCACCAGTTTCACCTACTCCACGAACCAGTACTGGAGGGAGTTATGGAACCACAGGCTGTACTTGTTTATTTCTTTAATGGAACACTGCCTCGGCGTGGTGAAGGGGCTTGTGTGTTATAGTGATGAGAGAAACTGAACTAGACGGAGCAACCAGTTTGCCTTCGCTAATCCTTTTCCTCCTCCCAGCTGCTGATTCCGCACACTAGCCTTAACCGTCCATGTATGGAGTACTGCTCTCATGTGGGGGGAGGCTCAACACACACTCAAAAGCTCTCCGTCTCATCAATTGTTCTCCTTTGACAGACTGTCTTGGTTCTCTTGCTCACCGCCGCAGTGTTGCATGTCTTACTATAGTTACTTTCATGGTTATATACCGTTCTTCTGAACTCGCTAACTGGATGCTCCCTCCTCCTCCCATGGCCTCGCAGCACAATGCTGTCCACTTCCTCTCATTCCTATTCTGTCCATCTTATTAATGCAAGAATTGACCAGTATATTCAAACTTTCATCCTAGAAACCCTGGAATTTGCATCGTGTTTCTGTACTTTATTCTTCCTACGATTTGAACTTTTTCAAATGAGGAGTATCAGGATTCCTCGGAAACTGAAAGTGGCAAGCTCTGGATTTTTCTCCTGCAGTTTCTTTTCTGGAACAGCATTATGAATAGTCTTTCTACGGCATTATGAATAGTCTCTCTCTCTCTCTCTCTCTCTCTCTCTCTCTCTCTCTCTCTCTCTCTCTCTCTCTCTCTCTCTCTCTCTCTCTCTCTCTCTCTCTCTCTGAATATTGAACAATGGCTATACACTTGATGCGGCTGAACCGCGACGTGACCCATACTTTGAAATGGCATTGGTTCTCAAAAGGACTCATTTCAAAGGCCATAGAGATGATGAGTCGAGTTCTCATGAAATCACTTGAAAACTCCAATAACTTCCACGGCAGCCTGTTTAAATAGAGTGGTAGATGAATATAATGGATTCAGTTGTTAGTGTTGTTAGTGACGAGTCAAAAGGGAGCCTCCAAAGAAGATTAGGGTGATAAGTGGAAATAGGTAGCCATGTTTCATACAGGGTATGTCATATGTAGGCTTGATTTTATGTACCATGCCTTGTTTTCTTATGTTACGTTTTAATGAGATAACAGAGGCAAAGTTTTGGGAATGCGCTCGCTTGTCACTGGCAGGCATGGAAGAGAGTAATATTGCATGTATATGAACAAAACACACGGGCAGACGAGGCTCAGATGAAAGCTTTTGATCAGGTAGCCAATCCCTCTCGCCTCGCAGGACACACACCTGAATATTGGCGACAAACAGATAAAATAAATACGACCTACCCTTTGTCACTTAACACCTTTTGAGTTACATACAATCCATATTGCTCCCTTCCCTTTCTACCTGTGTGTGTGTGTGTGTGTGTGTGTGTGTGGGTGTGTGTGTGTGTGTTTCATCCGACTTCTTATCTTTCCAACACCCTCTGCTTAGTTTCATGTATCTTTTTTTTTTTTTTTTTTTACCACGTACCATCACTTCCATAGTACCTCTTCCAGCACCCTTCCAGTACTCCCTTTCAGCGCCTTCACTTCTGTAGGTGCTAAAATTCTCAGAGGCATTCGGGTGGTTTAGGGAAGTATATTTATTGTTGGGGAGAAAATTTGCGAGCGAAGAAGTATGAGGAGGAAGGGAAGGGGGAAGGAAGAGGAAGGGAGGGGAAAGCTCTGATATTGTCAAGGCTGAGGTGAATAGTGGTGGTTCCCCTCTCTCTCTCTCTCTCTCTCTCTCTCTCTCTCTCTCTCTCTCTGTGGGTGGGTAGATTCAAGGAACGTATGAAAGAATCTTATGGTGGTTAAGTGGGTCAGTGAGCTACTTGGTGAATGGGTGGGTGGACGTGTAGATGTGTGAATAGGTAGATGTTTGTGTGTGTGTGTGTGTGTGTGTGTGTGTGTGTGTGTGTGTGTGTGTGTGTGTGTGTGTGTGTGTGTGTGTGTGTGTGTGTGTGTGTGTGTGTGGATGAATGAATAGGTGGGTATGTTTTATGGTGGACAGGTGTGCGAATGTTTGGGTGCATGGATGGATAGGTGTGGTTGAGTGGATCGGTGTATGGCTGGGTGAGCGGATGGGTGTGTATGGGTGAGGTGGTGGTGCATGTGGATGAGCCCTTGGGTTACTGAGTGTGTGAGTATGTGTATGAGTAATCTACCTATCTTTGTGTCATCCACAAATGATTGGTTGTGTGAGTGAGGAGTGGATGGTGGGTTTGGTGTAGGTGAGTGGATAACTGGGTGGATGATGAATTTGATATAAGTGGGTAGTTGGATTAGGATGGATTATGGATTTGATGTAGGTGAGTGGATGAGTGAATGAACATAAGAACATAAGAACATAAGAAATAAGGGAAGCTGCAGGAAGCGACCAGGCTTACACGTGGCAGTCCCTGTATGAAATATACCTACCTATTTCCATCTATTATCCCCATCCATAAACCTGACTAATCTTCTCTTAAAGCTCTCTAATGTCCTAACACTGACAACATGATTTATGAGTCCGTTCCACTCATCTCTATTTGAGAACCAATTTTTTCCTATCTCCTTCATAAATTTTTTCAAGCTTGAACCCGTTATTTTTTGTTCTACCCTGATTGCTGATCCTAAGAATTTTGCTTATATCCCCCTTGTTATAAACCTTATACCACTTAAAGACTTCTGTCAGGTCCCCTCTTAACCTACGTCTCTCTAAAGAATGTAAATTTAACAACTTTAATCTCGCCTCGTAAGGAATACTTCTCATCCCCTGTATCCTTTTAGTCATTCTCCTCTACTGATTCTAATAGACCTATATATTTCTTGTAATGTGGGGACCAGAACTGCACAGCGTAGTTTAGATGAGGTCTGACTAGCGCCAAGTATAACTATAATATTACTACCGGCCTTCTACTTTTAACACTCCTAAAAATGAATCCTAGTACCATATTTGCCCTGTTTCTGACCTCTGTGCATTGTTTTCCTAGACGGAGTTCAGGTCTAACTATAACTCCTAAATATTTCTCGTACCCTGTACCTACCAGAGTTTGGTTGTTTAATGTGTACCTACTGTGTGGGTTTTCTCTACCTATGCTAAGTACTTTGCATTTATTGATATTAAATTGCATTTGCCATCTGTCTGTCCATTCATTCATCCTATCTAAATCTGCCTACAAGGCGATGGCATCCGATTCTGACCTAATTAATCTACCTATCTTTGTGTCATCCACAGATTTACTAACATCACTACTAATTTCACTATCCAAGTCATTGATATATATTAGGAATAACAATGGCCCTAATACCGATCCCTGTGGCACCCCACTAATTACATGATCCCACTCGGATTTCGAGCCGTTTATTACAACTCTGTCGCCTGTCGCTAAGCCATGACCCTATCCAGCCAAACACCTTTTCATCTATCCCGTGTGCCCTAACCTTTCTCAGAAGCCTTTGATGGGGTACCTTGTCAAATGCTTTACTAAAGTCCAGATATAAGATATCATAACTATCACCATTATCTACTGCCTCGTACACTTTACTGTAAAAACTTAACAAGTTTGTTAGGATGGGTAGATGACTAGATGGGTGGGTACAAATAAGTGAGTAGGGTGGTGGAGGGTCAGTGGGCAATTAATTAGTAATGAATGTCGGTGTTGATGGATGGATGGGTGTGAATGGGTGGTTGGATGGGTGTGGCTGAGTAGATAGGTCGGGTAGAATGTGTGGATAGGTGTGAATAGTTTAAGCGATGGGTGGATGGGTGGAAATGGGGCGGTAAGTCTGCACGTAGTGAGTTTTGAGTGGATGGGTGGATGTGGTTGAGTGGGTGGTTGGTTGGATAGATTAATGGATGTGGGTGGGTAGGTATAAGTGGGTGGATACGTGAGTGAATGATAGATGAATGTGGTTGGATAAATGGCTGGTTGGATGGGCTAATGGGTGGGGTAATAGATATTCGTGGATGTGAGTGGATGGACTGATGGATGGGTGGATGTGGTTGTGAATGTGTGGCTGGATGGGTGGGTTAATGGATGTGGGTAGCTGAGTGTGTGGATGGATGGGAGGATGGATGGATGTAGCTGAGTGGGTGGGTATGAATGAATGGTTGGATGAATGGGCAAATGGATGTGGGTAGGAGGGTATCAGTGGATGGATTGGTGGATGGATAGATGTGGTTGAGTAGGTGGGTGTGAGTGGGTGCCTGGATGGATGAGCTAATGGATGTGGGTGGATGGATGGGCAGCAGAATGTATTTGAGTTGGTGGATGAATGGGTGAATGGATGGATGGGTGAGTGAAAGAGTGGATAGGTGGATATGGTTGATTCGGTGGGTGTGAGAGTGGGTGGATGGGTTGGTGAATGCTATATTGCTATATTGGTGCGAGTGGATCCACATCTTCACCAAGCCTGTAGTAAGGAAGTCTGAGTGTAGAGACAGTTTGGGGCTCAAGTTGTTTGGGTACCAAATGACCAGAATATTAATTGTCCCGAGACCTATTTGAACTCGATCCTTTTTGTCTTGACCACGTGAATATATACACACACACACACACATATATATATATATATATATATATATATATATATATATATATATATATATATATATATATATATATATATATATATATATATATATATATATATATATATATATATATATATTTTTTTTTTTTTTTTTATATGTAGGAGGGACACTGGCCAAGGGCAACAAAAATCCAATAAAAAAAAATGCCCACTGAAATGCCAGTCCCATAAAAGGGTCCAAAGCGGTAGTCAAAAATTGAAGGATAAGTGTCTTGAAACCTCCCTCTTCAAGGAATTCAAGTCATAGGAAGGTGAAAATACAGAAGCAGGCAGGGAGTTCCAGAGTTTACCAGAGAAAGGGATGAATGATTGAAAATACTGGTTAACTCTTGCGTTAGAGAGCTGGACAGAATAGGGGTGAGAGAAAGAAGAAAGTCTTGTGCAGCGAGGCCGCGGGAGGAGGGGAGGCATGCAGTTAGCAAGATCAGAAGAGCAGTTAGCATGAAAATAGTGGTAGAAGACAGCTAAAGATGCAACATTGCGGCGATGAAAGAGAGGCTGAAGACACTCAGTTAGAGGAGAGGAGTTGATGAGACGAAAAGCTTTTCATTCCACCTTGTTTAGAAGAGCAGTATGAGTGGAACCCCTCCAAACATGTGAAGCATACTCCATACATGGACGGATAAGGCCCTTGTACAGAGTTAGCAGGTGGGTGGTGAGAAAAACTGGCGGAGACGTCTCAGAACACCTAACTTCATAGAAGCTGTTTTAGCTAGAGATGAGATGTGAAGTTTCCAGTTCAGATTACAAGTAAAGGACAGACTGAGGATGCTCATTGTAGAAGAGGGGGTCAGTTAAGTGTCACTGAAGAAAAGGGGATAGTTGTCTGGAAGGTTGTGTCGAGTTGATAGATGGAGGAAATGAGTTTTTGATGCATTGAACAATACCAAGTTTGCTCTGCCCCAATCAAAAATTTTAGAAAGATCAGAAGTCAAGCGTTCTATGGCTTCCCTGCGTGAAATATTTACTTCCTGAAGGGTTGGATGTCTATGAAAAGACGTGGAAAAGTGCAGGGTGGTATCATCAGCGTAGGAGTGGATAGGACAAGAAGTTTGGTTTAGAAGATCATTAATGAATAATAAGAAGAGAGTGGGTGACAGGACAGAACCCTGAGGAACACCACTGTCAATAGATTTAGGAGAAGAACAGTGACCATCTACCACAACAGCAATAGAACGGTCAGAAAGGAAATTTGAGATGAAGTTACAGAGAGTAGGATAGAACCCGTAGGAGGGTAGTTTGGAAATCAAAGCTTTCTGCCAGACTCTATCAAAAGCTTTTGATATGTTCAAGGCAACAGCAAAAGTTTCACCAAAATCTCTAAAAGAGGATGACCAAGACTCAGTAAGGAAAGCCAGAAGATCACCAGTAGACCTTGACGGAACCCATACTGGGGATAAGATAGAAGGTTGTGAAGTGATAGATGTTTAAGAATCTTCCTGTTGAAGATAGATTCAAAAACTTTAGATAGGCAGGAAATTAAAGCAATAGGACGGTAGTTTGAGGGATTAGAACGGTCACACTTTTTAGGAACAGACTGAATGTAGGCAAACTTCCAGCAAGAAGGAAAGGTAGATGTTGACAGACAGTTGAAAAGTTTGACTAGGCAAGGTGTAAGCACGGAGGCACGGTTTCGGAAAAAAATAGGAGGGACCCCATCAGGTCCATAAGCCTTCCGAGGGTTTAGGCCTGCAAGGGCATGAAAAACATCATTGCGAAGAATTTTAATAGGTAGCATGAAGTGGTCAGAGGGTGGAGGAGAGGGAGGAACAAGCCCAGAATCATCCAAGGTAGAGTTTTTAGCAAAGATTTGAGCGAAGAGTTCAGCTTTAGAAATAGATGTGATAGCAGTGGTGCCATCTGGCTGAAATAAAGGAGGGAAAGAAGAAGCAAAGTTATTGGAGATATTTTTGGCTAGATGCCAGAAGTCATGAGTGGAGTTAGATCTTGAAATGTTTTGACACTTTCTGTTAATGAAGGAGTTTTTGGGTAGTTGGACTTGGCATGGTTCCAGGCAGAAATATAAAGTGCATGAGATTCTGGTGATGGAAGGCTTAAGTACCTTTTTTGGGCCACCTCTCTATCATGTATAGCACGAGAACAAGCCGTGTTAAACCAAGGTTTGGAAGGTTTAGGTCGAGAAAAAGAGTGAGGAATGTACGCCTCCATGCCAGACACTATCACCTCTGTTATGCGCTCAGCACACAAAAACGGGTCTCTGACATGGAAGCAGTAGTCATTCCAAGGAAAATCAGCAAAATACCTCCTCAGGTACCCCGAACTAGCAGAGGCAAAACGCCAGAGACACCTTCGCTTAGGGGATCCTGAGGAGGGATTGGAGCGATAGGACAAGATACAGATATGAGAATGTGATCGGAGGAGCCCAACGAAGAAGAAAGGGTGACAGCATAAGCAGAAGAATTAGAGGTCAGGGAAAGGTTAAGAATGTTGGGGGTATCTCCAAGACGGTCAGGAATATGGGTAGAGTGTTGCACCAATTGCTCTAGGTCATGGAGGACAGCAAAGTTGAGGGCTAGTTCACCAGGATGGTCAGTGAAGGGAAAGGAAAGCCAAAGCTGGTGGTGAACATTGAAGTCTCCAAGAATGGAGATATCTGCAAAAGGGAAGAGGGTCAGAATGTGCTCCACTTTGGAAGTTAAGTAGTCAAAGAATTTCATATAGTCAGAAGAGTTAGGTGAGAGGTATACAGCACAGATAAATTTAGTTTGAGAGTGACTCTGTAGTCGTAGCCAGATGGTGGAAAACTTGGAAGATTCAAGAGCGTGGGCACGAGAGCAGGTTAAGTCATTGCGCACATAACATCCAGGTTTCGATCGAAAATGAGGATAGAAAAAGTAAGAGGGAACAGAAAAGGGGCTACTGTCAGTTGCCTCAGACACCTGAGTTTCAGTGAAAAGAAGATGAGGTTAAGAAGAGGAGAGGTGGTGTTTTACAGATTGAAAATTAGATCTTAGACCACGAATGTTGCAGAAGTTAATGAAAAAAATGTTGAGGGGGGTGTCAAGACACTTAGGATCGTCATCAGAAGGGCAGTCCGACCTGGGGACATTTGTGGTCTCCTCCCCAGATGGGGACTCCGAGGCTGGTGTAGGAGTCGCCATGATAATTTTGAAATTTTGAGTGAAGGGCGTGTGTGTTATTAGTTGCTTGTAGTTTTGTGCGGAGCAAGAGAGTTGTCTTTAGAGGGCAGGCTGTGACTACCCCCTTGTGTTGTGAGACACAAAGGGAAACGTTCAGTGAGGTCACAGCTGGGTTTAATGAAAAGTTCACAGCACCCCCTGATCCAGTGCTTTAGACTTCACTGTGAATAATTTCGTTTCGGCAGGTGCCTACTGACTTCCTATTGTTGTTGTTGTTGTTGTTGTTGTTGTTGTTGTTGTTGTTGTTGTTGTTGTTGTTTTTGTTGTTGTTGTCTGTTATTGTTGTTACTCTTTTTGTTGATAATGATGGATGATAGGGATGGTGTTACTATTATTTTTACTGTTATTATTATTATTATTATTATTATTATTATTATTATTATTATTATTATTATTATTATTATTATTATTATTACTAATGTTGTTGTTCTCCTTATTATTATTATTATTATTATTATTATTATTATTATTATTATTAATTATTATTATTATTATTATTATTATTACTATTATTATTACTACTAATGTTGTTCTTCTCCTTATTATTATTATTATTATTATTATTATTAAAACTAATTCTCTGTAATAACATATCGCTATAAGAGATCTATTTCCTTTTAGGCTCATTAATTTTTCATGATTACTTGAAGCATCTGTCAAAATGTCATATTTAACGGCTGTAGCCATGTATATAAACACCTTGTTATGACTATCTTTGTATAATGTTTGGCTAAAGAAGCATAATTTAATTGAGAGAGAGAGAGAGAGAGAGAGAGAGAGAGAGAGAGAGAGAGAGAGAGAGAGAGAGAGAGAGAGAGAGAGAGAGAGAGAGAGAGAGAGAGAGAGAGAGAGAGAGAGAGAGAGAGAGAGAGACCTATGTCCAATATGACACTCCCCAAAAAGTAAAAAAAAAAAAAAAAAAAGATACAGAAGAAGAATCCAGGGGGTTGTCTAGACGCTCCTCTCTTCATGCAGGTCAAGTCGTGGAAAGCAGCAAAACTAGGAACAGGCTGAGAGTTTGTTTGCTACCTGAATGCGGCATGAACCTCAGCTCTCAACGCTAAATGTGCTCTCATATTTGGGAACGTGGTGACCTGAAGGTCGTGATTGGCCTCGTGCGGCGTGATAACTTGATAGTTCCTGATCCCTGTAGGTGCTGTCCGAGGCACTTACATGCATGAAGACGCCGAAAACAGTCACTGAGATGGGATGGAGAGACGTAGTTTTAGTGGTGGGCCTCACTCTTACTATACCTGTACTATACCTATACTATACGCTGATGATATCACCCTGCACTTTTCCACGTCTTTTCATAGACGTCCAACCCTTCAGGAGGTAAACATATCACGCAGGGAAGCCCCAGAACGCTTGACTTCTGATCTTTCTAAAATTTCTGATTGGGGCAGAGCAAACTTGGTATTGTTTAATGCCTCAAAAACTCAATTCCTCCATCTATCAACTCGACACAACCTTCCAGACAACTATCCCCTCTTCTTCAATGACACTCAACTGTCCCCCTCTTCTACAATGAACATCCTCGGTCTGTTCTTTACTTATAATCTGAACTGGAAACTTCACATCTCATCTCTAGCTAAAACAGCTTCTATGAAGTTAGGTGTTCTGAGACGTCTCCGCCAGTTTTTCTCACCCCCCCAGTTGCTAACTCTGTACAAGGGCCTTATCCGTCCATGTACGGAGTATGCTTCACATGTCTTGGGGGGGTTCCACTCATACTGCTCTTCTAGACAGGGTGGAATGAAAAGCTTTTCGTCTCATCAACTCCTCTCCTCTAACTGAGTGTCTTCAGCCTCTCTCTCACCGCCGCAGTGTTGCATATCTAGCTGTCTTCTACCGCTATTTTCATGCTAACTGCTCTTCTGATCTTGCTAACTGCATGCCCCCCCTCCTCCCGCGGCCTCGCTGCACAAGACTTTCTTCTTTCTCTCACCCCTATTCTGTCCAGCTCTCTAACGCAAGAGTTAACAAGTATTCTCAATCTTTCATCCCTTTCTCTGGTAAACTCTGGAACTCCCTGCCTGCTTCTGTATTTCCACCTTCCTATGACTTGAATTCCTTTAATAGGGAGGTTTCAAGACACTTATTCATCAATTTTTGACCACTGCTTTGACCCTTTTATGGGATTGGCATTTCAGTGGGCATTTTTTTTTTATTAGATTTTTGTTGCCCTTGGCCAGTGTCCTTCCTACATGAAAAAAAAAAATACGTACATGTAGTCTACTTCTCTTGGCAGGGTCTGCTTCGCTTTGTTCTCCATTTGTATTCATTTGTAATTACGGCACTCATGGACCACTCTGTGTGAGCGCGTGCAACGGCTCAAGTCCCACTTTCTGCTGTCAACACACACGCCTCAGAACACTGCTGAGATCAACAAGAGCTGGAGGACACGGGAAGCCTGGTTGTGGTGGTGAATGTCGTCCACCTGTTGTTACCCTGCCAGTACCTTTAAACGCAATACCCCCAACTGAAAGTGACTCTCACCACTACTACCACCGCCACGGTCACTTACCTGTTAGAAGGTCCGCTGCGGCGACCACGTGGCGGGACTGGCCCTCAACATGTGCCTGGCGGCGCCTCTTAACACATGCCGCGCCATGTCTTCACTGCTGGCGAGGCACTGTGAACCCTGCCGCGCGCGCGTGTGATTTTGTGTGTGTGTGTGTGTGTGTGTGTGTGTTGGAGCGTGAGAGTAGTAACAAATTCAAGTGTTAATTCAAAGGCCGTATTCATAAACGCTTTGGAATTTAAATAATAAAAATAATAAAAATGATAATAATAATAATAATAATAATAATAATAATAATAATAATAATAATAATAATAACAATAATAATAATAATAATAATAATAATAATAATAATAATAATGAAATAAAAACTATTTTCGAACGCCACAAAGATAACTCAGGATTCCGCCATGTTTTCTCCAGCTGATGATGCAGATTCCTTGTTAAACTACTATTAGAGTCATGGAAACACTCCTAAAACCCCGGGAGAACTTCCGCTAAAGAATATTACGTGGAACTCAGTTAAGCTGAACCGTGTTAGTATAAGGACCTGGGATGCGAGCGATGGGCAGTAGGTCGTCGCGGGAATATAGAGGCTCTGAAGAGTCAAACCAATAGTACACTCCTCTTAGGAACAGTGTATGGATAGGTCTGGTGACGGTGGGGGTGGCTGCGGCGTGGCGGCCAGCTACCGTGCTACTGCTGCTGCTGCTCGCTCTGCTCCTCTGAACGCACCCGCTCACAATATCCAACTGATCCAGCTACGCGCCTCTCTCCGGACTCTCTCTCTCTCTCTCTCTCTCTCTCTCTCTCTCTCTCTCTCTCTCTCTCTCTCTCTCTCTCTCTCTCTCTCTCTCTCTCTCTCGCTTTCTCCTCCAAGCCTCCCACATCCACACCTGTCATTCGTACCTCCTCCTCACAATTTCCTTCCTCCATATTCCTCCGTGCTTCCCTTCCTCCTTTCCTTTCTTCCTTCCTCACACAACTTCTTTACTTCCTTCTTCCTCTTTGCCCTTTGCTTTTCTCTGCCACTCTTTTACACACACACACACACACACACACACACACACACACACACACACACACACACACACACACACACACACACATACACACTGATATAGATAACGTAACTAAAATATCCAGTTTGCATCTTTTACTATCTCTTGCTATCATCGTTTCTAACACGCTAGCTGCTCTTTTGATCTTGATAACTCCATGCCTTCGTCACTCCCGCGGCCTCCATGCACTAGGCTTTACATTTTCTCTCGCCTCTATTCTGTTCTAATGCAGAAGTTAACCAGTATTTTCAGTCTGTTGTCCTTTTTTTGCAGGTAAACTCTGGAACTTTATGCCTGCTTCTGTATTTTCACTATGTACGACTTGAATTCTTTCAAGAGAAGCTTCAAGGCGCTTATCCTCATTAATCAGGATTTTTTTTTTTTTTAATTGGGAGCTGGCACCTTCACTGGGCCTTTTCTTTCAGCCTTCTTGTTGTTCTTGGACAGAGCTCTTCCTTCTCCCAGTGTAAGTTACCAAACTTCAACCCACCAATGGTACGATACATATATTTTCAGCCAAAACTTTCCTCGGTAAGTCAGTTATTATTGTTATTGTTATTATTATTATATTAGTTTTTATAGTTTATATAGTTTTTAACATCCACACCCGCATCCCTCAGTTCTTATAAATGAAGCATCCGCATCTCCACCACACTCAAAGAGGATGCGGAGGATATATTTTATACATTACAATCTACAGAGTACAGAGCTTGCAAAATTGAAGAAAATGACTTAATACATGTTTACTTAATTATCTACTAAATTATACCTTTTATTCATTTCCTCTCAAATTTACACAACCTAATGTGTCAAGAGCTTTGCGGAAGGGCAGAAGGAGGGAGAGAATTTTACATAGTTACTATGTCCCATGTAAATATGTAAAAGTATGTATGTATGTACTGTTTAATATGAATAAGTAATTAAGTATGAAGGGAAGCAGCCTGAGAGAGAGAGAGAGAGAGAGAGAGAGAGAGAGAGAGAGAGAGAGAGACAGAGAGACAGAGAGAGAGTACCCATCCCGCATCATGGTAACACACACATGTAACTGAAACACGTCATAAAAACTTAAAATTACAAAATGCAGTATTGTGCAGCAAAAAACAGCTCCCATCTAGCAATAATTGGTGTTATATAGTGATTTTATACCAAAACCTTAACACATCCGCATCCGCATCCGTATATGTTAGGATGTCATAATTTGATATCTGCATCCACATCCGCTATTTGACAGAAACTGATATTCGCATCCGCAAAATATGTACACATGACATCCGCGGATCTCTGAATTCCGACATCCGATACATCTCTAAACGAGTCACTCAGCAACCTTAACAGGGCTGAGATTCACTAACGGTCCCAACTTAAGAAGAAGTTTGTACGAAAAGAAAGATGTATGAACTCTCCCTTAAGCGATTCATTAATGTTTCTTAAGTCCGCCATCTTGGACTATTTTTTTTTGTAGCTGTTTTACACTTTTGCCGGTAGGCGGTGATAGTGCATTGTTGACATTTTTTTTTCAGCCAATGCCAGCGCTCTTGACATACTAGCATCTTAATCACAAGATACAAGAGATAAGAGCGATAGTGGAGCCCAAGAGACCCTTGCCTAGATTCATAGTGCGGAAAAAGTAGCTGTCATAATGCGAGAAGTACTTAAGAGGAGGAGTGTAGTAATGGGGAAGCTGGACGACACTAGTCACCAAGGAAACCAAGAAAGACGCCTGGAAGCCGTGAATGAAGCCCTCCATGGTGTCAACTAAGCGTGGAGCATAGAGGAAATGAGAAGAGATTCTCTGACTTTCGCTCCATTGTGAAGAAAATACAAGATGCAAGAAAGGAAATGGGCAGAACAGGTAAGCTTACCTCTATTGTCAGTTTGAACTATGTAAACTGAGGAAAGGAAATTTGGTGATGCATGGAAGAGGCTTTTATAGGTTGTTGGTCTGTTTTTCTAATGGCAAAAATAACAAGTTAAGCGTGACCACATCAGGTTTAACGTGATGAACAGACACCTCATGTAATGTGATTTAATATACCTTACAGTGGGGTGCTGACTTGACTAGAGCAACTACTTTGTGTATAGCAACAATACAGGAATAGATACTGCAGTAGCACAGTAGTAAAGGGGTTATACTTTATGTTGTGAGTATTGTAGTTTAAGTAGCATAATCTTGGACAGACCTGGCAAAATGCTTGATATTTGAAAGAAAAAAAATCATGTAAGACAAAGTTGTACATATGCTGCACTTACGTAATTAAAAAAGACATATGGAGTAGACAGGAAAGGCAATGAAATGAACCACAAGTTCTGGAGTGATTGGAATGTTCGATAGAGTGAAAGCCCTTCACAGAGATGCCGCTGCATGTATAAAGATTTAAGGATAATTATGAATTCCATCATTTGGCTATTAGTATCTACCACAAGAATAATATTACCATAGTTTTTCATAATTTTACCAGTGCATCATAGATTTTGTGTTGGTTAAGTTAGGAAGTATTCAATCTACGTATTATACTTAAGGGCAAAAATATATGGATGATAATATCTTGTAACTAAGCCAAGCATATGATGCAATGGTATAAAAAGAAGATAAAAAAAAAATAACAAGTAAGTAAATAAAAAAAAAAATGAGGTGATAGATGAGATTGTAGCAGAGGAATGAATTTTGTGTGATCAACTGGTTGAGTTCAACTCCATAATTATCAATGAAAATAGATGAATGAATATTTTGAAATTAATATTGACATTCCTTGTTATATACTAGTTATCGCTTGTTACTGTTTTTACCTAATTTTCTCAAAAGGAGCATTAAATGAAGCATTTAAGCATTATGTTTTTTCTCTGAAACATTTTTTTTTTCACTTTACCAAGCCACCAAACATATATATATATATATATATATATATATATATATATATATATATATATATATATATATATATATATATATATATATATATATATATATATATATATATATATATATATATATATATTAGTAGAATTATCCGGCGTTGCCTGGGTAAAATTTATCACAGAAAATTCTACCACATACTGAAAGAATTGGTAGGTTGATGGGATTCAACTCCAAGCTGACAATGAATGCTCCATTTATACCTCTTCCATCCATCAATAATCAAGCCAACAATGAGTGTTTGGCGCCACCATAAAAAATGGGTTACGGTATACCTGACGTCACCATTAAGAACTTGGTTACGGTGACAGAGATATATATATATATATATATATATATATATATATATATATATATATATATATATATATATATATATATATATATATATATATATATATATATATATATATTATTTCTTTTCAGCGAATGTGACTAGTCTTTAATTTTTGCAGTACGCAACTCTAAAGTTGAATGAAAGTGAAGAAGTAATGGCCACTTTAATCTAGGACTCTGCCTTTGGTGAGCAGATGCCAGAGTGCCAGGTAAGTTTTCATTCTAAAAGTCTAAGGGATCAATTTCTTCAGTTGTTATCAGTGATACTCAGGTTAATGTTTGTAAACATGGTTTTGTTTTGAGATTTTTGTTTCAGTGTCAGTTCGGGTTTGATTTTTTTTTCTTTTTTTCTTTTTTTTTTTTTACAGTTCAATGTTTACTATGTAATTGTTAAAGAGTGGGATTTAAGACAAATTGTGCGGATCACTGACATAATGAAAAGCATGATATCGCAGATCGAAAGTAAATAGATTGTGGTATTGGTTTTTATGAAGATTTATTTATTTTTAATCATTTACAGCAACTTCGGAAGAACCTTTTCTGGTCATTGAGCATGAGAATAGTAGTGCACCTCGATTATCACATCTAGGCACAACTGTAGTAGTAGTAGTAGTAGTAGTAGTAGTAGCAGTAGTAGTAGTAGTAGTAGTAGTAGTAGCAGTAGTAGTAGTATACTGGGTACAACTTGCCGTGAAGGCAAGAGCTCCACCTCTGGGACCTACCATAACAGGCTCCACCTGCAGTTCACTGTGATTGGCTGATGAGGTGAGGTGATGTAATTTAAGTGGAAGAAAACATAAATAATCCTACGAAAATTAACTTTTTATCTGCTATCAATATGCTATACACTAGTATATTACTATACACTATACCAGAGGTGTCAAGCACGCGGCCACATGTGGGGCATCTGCTCCTCCAGTCTTCCAGTCGGCCTTCCTTATATTTACATGATTAATTAATCTGGTCTTTCGTCTCTTAAGGTTATCACTTATAGTATTAATCAGATCACTTTCTGTCTTTGTACGTAAGACATATTTATCATGTATGAAACAACGTCCTTTTCGACGCGTCGACTCCTTACTGTACAGGTATCAAACGTGAACGTGACGCGGCAGGCTCTTGCTTCACCCAGCCTTCGAGCACGAAAAGCTAGTCTTGTATTGTCCCTCGAGTCAGGTGGACTGTTGGAGCGTTATGTATATCCAATATCTCATATACAAACTTATTTTGAATTCCATTATCATGTTTTCAAAGAAAAGAACAGTTAATGAAGAACATCGTGTAGTGCAGGAAAAGTTTTTTTTTTTTTTTTTTTTTTTGCTGCAGTGAATAGAAAACCAACCAGTTTGATTTGTAACCAAAATACAGCTGTGGCGAAGGAATATAACATTCACGGGCATTACGTAAGTACTCATGCTCCGAAGTATGATGAATATAGAGGAAAGTTGCGTGAAGGAAAAGTTAGGGAGTTAGAACAGTCACTCAAAAAGCAGCAGACAGTGTTTAAAAGTGTTCAACAAGCCAGTGATGCTGCATTTCGGGCAAGTTATAGGATTTCACAAGAAATAGCTATATCATCGAAGCCCTTTTCGGAGGGCAACTTTATAAAGAAATGTGTGTTGTTGGCCGCAGAAGATATTGCCCTGAAAATTGTCAAGCGTTTGCAAACATAAGTCTCTCAAGAAATACAGTTTCAGATAGAATCAATGAATTATCAGAAAATCTTAACAGTCAGCTCAAGGAGAAAGTTGCTAAATTTGTAGCATTTTCTGTAGCAATTGATGAAAGTACAGATGCAACTGACACAGCACAATTTGCAGTTTGCATACGTGGTGTAGATGAAAATATGCAGGTAATTGAAAAATTTGTGAAACTGGTACCAATGAAGGGAACAACAAAGGGGGATGATAAATTTTTTAATTTGGTAGGTGCACCAGATAAAATAGGTGTTGACTGGATAAAAACTGAGTCTGGCAACAAATGGAGCATCTCAAATGGTTTGTAAAAAAAAATTTGGCTTGGCAACTAAGTTAAAGGAAAAACTACTAGCTGTGAACACAGACCATCAACTTCACAGTGTTCCTTGCATAATTCATAGAGAAGTGCTTTGCAGTAATACATTAAAGATGGATCATGTCATGGATGTTGTTATTAAAGCAGTGAACTTCATACATGCACGAGGTCTAAACCACAGACAGTTCAACAGCTTATTGGAGGAAATTCACACTCACGGGTGAACTCTGCCATATCACACTGATGTTCGTTGGTTAAGCCGAGGAGTCGTGCTGAAGCACTTTTATGAATTAAAAAGTTAAATACAGAGGTTTATGCATGAGAAAGGAAGGGATATGCAGGAACTGAGAGACAAGGAATGGGTTCAAGATCTAGCTTTCGTGGTTTATATGACAGAACATTTGCATTACCTGAATAGAAGGCTGCAAGGTCGCAATAAATTTGTGACAGATTTACATGACTCTAATCGTGTCTTTGAGCTGAAGCTTAAACTTTTTGAACGCCAACTAGCAACAAGTAATACTGCACATTTTCCAACACTGAAGTCCCTGCAAGACGCACCTGAGTTTCATGATGATATCAAGACTGAAAAATGGTGCAACAAGATTTCCAAGTTAGTGAACGAGTTCGGAGAAAGATTTGCAGACTTTAAAAACCTTGAGCATGATTTTTCTATTTTCCACAACCCTTTCTCTGTTAGTGTTGATGAGGAACCAGAACAGTTTCAGTTAGAACTAACTGAGCTCCAGTGTAATTCTGTGTTGAAGGATAAGTTTTCAACTGTTGATATTGAAAAGTATGTTGGGCCAACATATCCCAAATTAAATGTTTGGCCTCAAAGATTATATCAGTGTTCGGCAGTACCTATGTCTGCGGACAACTTTTTTCTGTGATAAACTTGAATAAGTCTCGAATCAGGTCTCAACTACCTGATGAACATCTCAACTCAACACTGAAGGTAGCCACTGCTCAATCCTTAGTGCCAAACATTGATGCACTTATACAGGCCAAGAGGTGACAAGTTTCTGGGAGCAGCATTACTGCAAATTAAGGGAAATAACTGGTTGATTTCCTTTGCACCTTTGTTTTTAAATTACACCTGAACACGAGTGTAGATTAAATCCACCTTTATTATTATTATTATTATTATTATTATTATTATTATTATTATTATTATTATTGTTATTATTACTATTATCATTAATATTATTATTATTATCCTTATTATTACTATTTTTATTATTATTATTACTATTATTATTATTATGATTATTATTATTATTATTATTATTACTATTATTATTATTATTATTATTATTGTTATGTTTTATCATTATTATAATACCCCCTTAGATAAGTGGTATCGATCTGCTCATAATTATCCGGCCCGCGTACTGTATACTCTGATGAAATGTGGCCCGCTGGGGTAAATGAGTTTGACAACCCTGCATTATACAGTATTACCCATTCAGTCACACGAGGATTGCTATCCGTCCGTACTTACAGAGGGATGTACGCTCTAGGCAATTACCTGTCGGTAATCGTCTCAACTAAGGTACCGGGATCACCGCGCGCTGGTGGATATGTGTTCCTGATGGATATCAGGTATATACCCGGGTACTGGTCCTGGGTAATTCGGGTAGACCAAGTCGGTTATCCGTACTCGCGATTACTTGAGATCCCATACTTGGTTCATCCCTACTACTGAGAGGTGAGCGTGGGAGAGTTTGTTGGTTATTCGAGCCAGCTATATGAAAGCGGAATAGAGAGGCGGAAGTGGAGAACTGGGGGAAGATGAAGGCGCTCGCGCTTCGCTAACTGCTCATTGGATCTCACTCTCTCTTAGATCTGTCTCTCCCTCAAGCTGAACATTATATTTTAGAAATCATTATGGGGTTATTTAGAGGGCTGGGAGAAAACGGACTATTTTATGAGGGAGAGCAACTCTTCGACTATATTCTATAAGACGCAGCTCTCGGGAAGGAAGGGAAGTGGGGAAATCAAATGGTGAAGGACAATAGAGAGGTGGTCCACAAAAGGTACTTGAGCTTTCCATCACCAGAATCTCATGCACTTTATATTTCTGCCCGAACCATGCCAAGTCCGTTCTCCAACTAGCCAAAAACTCCTTCATTAATAGAAAGTGTCATAATCTTTCAAGATCTAACTCCCCTCATGACTTCTGGCATCTAGCCAAAAACATCAATAACTTTGCTTCTTCTTTCCCTCTTTTATTTCAACCAGATGGCAACACTGCTATCACATCTGTCTCTGAGGCTGAACTCTTCACTCAGATCTTTTGATGAAAACTCTACCTTGGACAATTCAAAGCTTATTCCTCCCTCTCTTCCAACCTCTGACTACTTCATGCTACCAATTAAAATCCTTCGCTATGATGTTTCCCATGCCCTCGCTGGCCTAAACCCTCGGAAGGCTTATGGACCTGATGGGGTCCCTCCTATTGTTCTCCGGAACTGCGCCTCCCTGTTTGCACCTTGCCTAGTCAAACTTTCAACTTTGCTGGAAGTCTGCCTACATTCAGCCTGTTCCTAAAAAGGGTGACCGTTCTAATCCCTCAAACTACAGTCCTGTTGCTTTAATTTCCTGCCTAATCCAAAGTTTTTGAATCTATCCTCAACAGGAATTCTTAAAAATCTATCACTTCACAACCTTCTATCTGATCGCCAGTATAGCTTCCGTCAAGGCCGCTCTACTGGTGATCTTCTGACTTTCCTTACTGAGTCTTGGTCATCCTCTCTTAGAGATTTTGGTGAAACTTTTGCTGTTGCCTTACACATATCAAAAGCTTTTGATAGAGTCTGGCACAAAGGTTTGATCTCCAAACTACCCTCCTACGGCTTCTATCCTTCTTTCTGTAACTTTATCTCAAGTTTCCTTTCTGACTCTTCTATTCCTGCTGTAGTAGACAGTCACTGTTCTTCTCCTAAATCTATTAACAGTGAAGTTCCTCATGGTTCTGTCCTGTCACCCATTTTCTTCCTATTATTCATCAATGATCTTTTAAACAAAACTTCTTGCCCTATCCACTCCTACGCTGATGATACCACCCTGCACTTTTCCACGTATTTTCGTAGGCGTCCAACCCTTCAGGAAGTAAACACTTCGCGCAGGGAAGCCACAGAACGCCTGACTTCTGATCTCTCTAAAACTTCTGATTGAGGAAGAGCAAATTTAGTATTGTTCAATGCCTCAAAAACTCAATTCCTCCATCTATCAACTCGACATAACCTTCCAGACAAATATCCCCTCTTCTTCAATGACACTCAACTGTCCCCCTCATGTATACTGAACATCCTCGGTCTGTCCTTTTCTTATAATCTAAACTGGAAATTTCACTTCTCATCTCTAGCTAAAACAGCTTCTATGAAGTTAGGTGTCCTGAGACGTCTCCGCCAGTTTTTCTCACCCACCCCAGCTGCTAACTCTGTACAATGGCCTTATCCGTCCATGTATGGAGTATGCTTCACATGTTTGGGAGGTTTCACTCTTACTGCTCTTTTAGACAGGGTGGAATTAAAAGCTTTTCGTCTCATTAACTCCTCTTCTCTAACTGACTGTCTTCAGTTTCTTTCTCATCGCCAGAATGTTGCATCTCGTGCTATCTTCTACCGCTATTTTCATGTCTCCCCTCCTCCTCCCGCGGCCTTGCACAAGACTCTTCTTTCTCACACCTCTATTTTGTCCCCCTCTCTAATGCAAGAGTTAACCAGTATTCCCAGTCATTCATCCCTTTCTCTGGTAAACTCTGGAATTCCCTTTCTACTTCTGTATTTCCACCTTCCTATGACTTCAACTCCTTCAAGAAGGAGGTTTCAAGACACATCCTTAAATTTTTGACCACCACTTCGGACCCTATTCGGGACCGGCATCTCAGTAGTCTTTTTTTTTTTATTAGATTTTTGTTGCCCTTGGCCGGTGTCCCTCCTATATAAAAAGATGTGAAATTTATACAAAGTTTACTGTAAAACACAGTAAGCCACTGTTTGTCTGCCCTACGCTCCTCCCCTACCGGTCATTTGTTCTTTCTCTCCTTCCTCCTTCTCTTCCTCTGTTTACACCTTCTTCTTCCCACTTCTCTATTCTCTGTTGTCTATAGTTTCTAAAAGAGCAAGATGCTCTGCGTATCTATCTATCTATCTATCTATATACCTATCTATCTATCTATTTATCTATCTATCTATCTATCTATATAATATGTATATATATATATATATATATATATATATATATATATATATATATATATATATATATATATATATATATATATATATATATATATATATATATATATATATATATATATATATATATATATATATATATATATATATATATATATATATATATATATATATATATATATATATATATATATATATATATATATATATATATATATATATATATATATATATATATATATATATATATATATATATATATATATATATATATATATATATATATATATATATATATATATATATATATATATATATATATATAGAGCGTATATACGGGCAGTGATTCTCTCTTACACATATTTCATGAAATGTGATCGCTAAGTCAGCATTTATTATTTTCTTGAAGATAATTTCTTTATATCTTACAAGAGTCTTATCTCTTTTGAAATCTGGTGGATGACTTTGCTGTGGCAAACATGACTAGCTACGGCGAAGTCATCCACCAAATTTCAAAGAGAATAAGACTCTTACACGATATTGAA
This sequence comes from Scylla paramamosain, assembly GCF_035594125.1. Classification (NCBI taxonomy): domain Eukaryota; kingdom Metazoa; phylum Arthropoda; class Malacostraca; order Decapoda; family Portunidae; genus Scylla; species Scylla paramamosain. The sequence goes on from NC_087168.1 coordinate 5,373,006, forward strand.
ACGTATCCCCATCAGCAGGCAAGGGGCGCCTAACACTGTTGCGGGGTTCGGGGCATGTATATCGGAAAGGAATTTACCTGGATGGCTGGGAACAGCTGTGGCTCAAACTCACCCGGTCACTCTCAGTGAGAACAGTCACACAGAGAAGAAAGAGGAAAACACGCTTCTCCTTATGGCCGTATATTACACAGCAGTACACAAGTCACTGCAATACAGTCACGACACACAGACAGGCACAAGGGCGCCAGGCATTCGCTCCGTCACAGTCACGCGCAAACTCTACTCGCTTTTTCTTATCTCTTTCTTCACACATCTTGTCACGTCGCGATCTCGATACTCTCTGTCCCTCAGTGCCGCAGAGTACCTCAAATCCTGCCTCCCATGGCATCACCTTTGCCAGATGTTACATAACTACATCTATTCTAGCTTGCAAGATATATTTACGAGTCATGCAGATTATCAATACTAATAAAGATAATTGCTACTTATGTAAGTGCACTCACACTTACAGAACTACAATTAAACGGTACCGTATAACAGTTATTCCATGGTTATCTAACCCTCACACACACATACACAAGAACACCCCCCATGACCGCAGGGCATCAGAGGTCATCCGACAGGCTTATGTCAGCTCTTCTTCCAACTAGTATAAGCGCTGTAGGTAACGGCGCCAGCCTCTGAACAACAAGCAACACAACCCCGCTAGCGAGATCACCCACACATCTATTCACACATGTACTCATATGTACTCACACATGTACTCATATGAGGCTACCTCATACGTACAGCATGTTCACGTCCTCAGCTATAGGGCTGCTACATATACGCGTTCATAAAACTGCCTCTCCTTCGTAAAATAGTCGCCCTCGACTATTCTGCTAAGTACAAACCATGGCACACTAAAGTGACGTAATCAAACCTTCAATAACATTTTACCATCTCAGTGCTTCTCTGCTACTCAGAGTCCATGTCCTCATCAAACAAATAGTCTTGTAATCTCCTTGGTCGCCGACGAGGGCGGAATGGGCGGCGGGGCTCGGGAAGCAAGTCACTGACTCAGCCGCCCCAGCCTCTGAACCCGTCTCCCGGCCGTCTGTGAGGCCAACATCAGCTTCTCTTCCATCTGCTACCTCGTCAGGAACCCCTGTTACTTCCACTACTTTGTCGGGAACCTCTGCATCCTCCTCACTGCTGCTTTCACCTAGATCCTGGCCCCAGGTGAATGTCCCTGAGCTGTGGTATCTCCACAACCTGTCAACGTGGACGATTTTTGTTCTTTCACGTAGTCTTCGACGAATGCGGAAAGTTACTGCCAATACCTTCTCGACGACAGTGTAAGGTCCTTCCCAGGAACTATAGTTTCGGTGAGAGGCCCTTTCGCCGGCGAGGATTGTGTAGCCACACTCTGTCGCCAGCCTCAAACTTAGCCGCTCGACTTCCTTTGTCGTAGTGACTTCTCATTGTCTTGCCCGCCAATTTTAGACGGTCCCACACGTGATGATGGTTCCCACTAATCGCTCCTGCAATGCTATGGCGTAGTCTGTATACAAAGTCGGCAGCTCTTCGTCAGGAGGGCATCCAGTCGTCAAGTCCACCGGCAGGCGGAGCTCCCGGCTTATCATAAGCGTGGCCGGTGGCCAGGCTTATGATAAGCCTCATGCGTGGCGGACCTGTATGCAATGAGCAGAGCGGGGAGCTTTCTGTCCCATTCTTTCTGTTCTTCTTTACAATACTTGGCCAACTCCTGGGCGAAGGTTCTGTTGAAACTCTCTACCATCCCATCAGACTGCCGCCTCAGCGGTGTCGCCCACGTCTTCCGCAGGTCCAGCAGATGGCAACACTCACTCAACACCTCTGCCTCAAACTCGCGGCCTTGGTCGGAATGCAGCTCCCCTGTACACCAAATCTTATGAAAAACTGCTCTACCAGTACATCTGCCACAATTATTGCCTCATGGTTAGGTAGTGCGTGTGCCTTGGGAGATTTTGTAAAATATTCGTAGTCCATGGCGACACAGATTTAGCGGTTAACGGCCGTTGTCACAGGTAGCGACCCCACGATGTCCACTGCTACGTGCTCCATAGGGGCTCCCACCTAATACAGCTGTGATGGTGCTCTTCCTCTCCGTGCCGGTCCCTTCTTGCAGGTGTCGCATACTCTGCACCATTCTTGCACACCCTTGCGCATCCCTGACCAGTAGAACCGCTGCAGCAGGCGACCGAGTGTCTTCTTCACCCATTGATATTACTTGTGGCATCGTCATGCATCTCTCGCACCAGACTGGCTCTCAGTTCTCGAAGAATGACTGTCTGCCAGTACATCACTCCTCCATCAGGTGCTAGCCACTTCTTTACCAGCACACCTCCAGCCAACTTGAGTGTGTCCCCATTGTCCCCGGTAATATCTCGTAGCTGGGCTCAGAGTGGAAACTTTTTCCTCTCTGGGGCGACCTTGGCTGGCCTTTAGCCACTCCACTGCTGGGCGGAGGTCCGGGTCCTCCTGCGCCTCCTGCAGGAGTCTGTCTCCGCCACTCTCCGTAGTACACACTCGTGTAACCTTACAGACTTCCTCTGGCTCCTTAATCTTATAGTGACGAGAATCAGGCTCACATCGGCGCCTATTGGGGCTGTCAGCATTGTTGTGAACACGCCCAGGGCGGTACTTGATTCGGTAGTCGTACTGCTCCAGCCTGCCAAGCCACCTTGCCAGTTGTCCCTCGGAATTCCTCAGCGTCTTTAACCACGGGAAGGCTGCATGATCGGTCCTTACGGTCAACTTGGCTCCATACAAATAAGGGTGGAAATTTTTTGAAATTTTCACCAATGCTAGGAACTCCTTCCAGATGACACAGTAATTCTTCTATGATCACATCCTTCTTTTAACTATGACAGCACGGCTCCCATGTCCTCAGCGCTGGCATCACAATCCACGATGTACGGACAAGCTGGGTCAGGATAGGATAACACAGGAGCATTCACTCTTCCTTTAGCCTCTCAGAGGATGTCTGGCATTCTGCATCCCAACAGAAGCGGGCCCTCTTCCTCGTCAGGTGGTGCAGGGGTGCTGCGATACTGGCAAAGTCCTTTACGAACCGTCGATGATACGTATATATGTCAACGAAGCTACGCACCTGCAGCACATTCTGGGGCACTGGCTAGTCTGCAACAGCTGTCACCTTCAGCGGGTCAGTGCACACCCTGTCTCCGGCGACGAAATGCCCGAGGAAAGGCACCTCCCGCTGGAACAGCAGACACTTCTTGGGGCTGAGCTTCGAGTTAGCTTTCCTCAGCCGTCTGAGCACCTCTTCCAGTCTCTGCAGTTCCTCTTCGAACGTGCATCCATACACTATGACGTCCTCCAAGTAGATATAAGCAGCTTTCCACTGCAGGCCGTTCAAAATCCGCTCCATCAGCTGCTCGAAGATGACTGGGACATTGCAAAGGGCATCACACAGAAGTGCCACAGCCCTTGGCCGAAGGTGAATGCAGTCTTCTCGTCCTCTTCTGTTATCTTCATCTGATGATAACCAGACTTGAGATTCAGCGTGGAGAACCAGCGGGCACCCATCAATGCATTCAGTGTGTCGTCAATCTTTGGCAGTAGGTACGAATCCTTCACGCTGACGTCATTCAGGGCTCTATAATCCACGCAGAGACACGAAGACCCATCCTTCTTCTTAATCAGAAAACCCCATTTTTTTTTTTTTTTTATGTAGGAGAGCCACCGGCCTAGGGCAACAAAAATCCAATTAAAAAAAAAAAAGCCCACTAAAATGCCGGTCCCAGAACAGGGTCCGAAGCGGTAATAAAAAACTGAAGAATAAGTGTCTTGAAACCTCCCTCTTGGAGGAGTTCAAGTTATAGGAAGGTAGAAATACAAAAGCAGGCAGTGAGTTCCAGAGTTTACCAGAGAAAGGGATGAATAATTGTGAATATTGGTTAACTCTTGCATTAGAGAGGTTGACAGAATAGGGGTGAGAGAAAAAAAGAAAGTCTTGTGCAGCGACGCCGCGGGAGGAGGGGAGGCATGTAGTTAGCAAGATCAGAAGAGCAATTAGAATGAAAATAGCGGTAGAAGATAGCAAGAGATGCAACATTGCAGCGATGAGAAAGAGGTTGAAGACAATCAGTTAGAGGAGAGGATTTGATGAGACGAAAAGCTTTTAATTCCACCTTGTCTAGAAGAGCAGTATGAGTGGAACCCCTCCAGACATGTGAAGCATACTTCATACATGGACGGATAAAGCCTCTGTACAGAGTTAGCAGGTGGAAGAGGGGGATGAGAAAAACTGGCGGAGACATCTCAGAACGCCAAACTTCATAGAGGTTTCCAGTTTAGATTATAAGAAAAGGGCAGATCGAGGATGTTCAGTGTAGAAGAGGGGAACAGTTGAGTGTCATTGAAGAAGAGGGTTGTGTCGACTTGATAGATGAAGGAACTGAGTTTTGAGTCATTAAACAATACCAAGTTTGCTCTGCCTCAATCAGAGGTTTTAGAGGGATCAGAAGTCAGGCGTTCTGCGGCTTCACTGTGTGAACTGTTTACTTCCTGAAGGGCTGAAAGTCTACAGAAAGACGTGGAAAAGTGCAGGATGATATCATCAGCGTAGGAGTTGACAGGACAAGAAGTTTGGTTTAGAAGATCATTGATGAATAGTAGGAAGATAGTGCGTGACAGGACAGAACCCTGAAGAACACCACTGTTAATAGATTTAGGAGAAGAACAGTAACTGTCTACCACAACAGCAACGGTCAGAAAGGAAACGAGATGAAGTTACAGAAAGAAGGATAGAAGCCGTAGGAGGGTAGTATGAAAATCAAACCTTTGTGCCAGACTCTATCAAAAGCTTTATATATGTCTAAGGCTACAACAAAGGTTTCACCAAAATCTCTAAAAGAGGATGACCAAGACTCAGTAAGGAGAGCCAGAAGATCACCAGTAGATCGGCCTTAACTGTACCCATGCTGGCGATCAGATAGAAGGTTGTGAAATGATAGATGCTTAAGAGTCTTCCTGTTGAGGATAGATTAAAAAACTTGAAATAGGCAGGAAATTAAAGCAATAGGACGGTACTTTGAGGAATTAAAATTGTCACCCTTTTTAGGAACAGGCTGAATGTAGGCAAACTTCCAGCAAGAAGGAAAGGCCAATATACTACCATACATGCATAATATACAGGAAGTTTGGTTTAGAAGATCATTAATGAATAATAAGAAGAGAATGGGTGACAGGACAGAACCCTGAGGAACACCACTGTTCATAGATTTAGGAGAAGAACAGTGACCGTCTACCACAGCAACAATAGAACGGTCAGAAAGGAAACTTGAGATGAAATTACAGAGAGAAGGATAGAAGCCGTAGGAGGGTAGTTTGAAAATCAAAGCTTTGTGCCAGACTCTATCAAGAGCTTTTAATATGTTCAAGGCAACAGCAAAAGTTTCACCAAAATCTCTAAAAGAGGATGACCAAGACTCAGTAAGGAAAGCCAGAAGATCACCAGTAGAGCAGCCTTGACGGAACCCATACCTGGCGATCAGATAGAAGGTTGTGAAGTGATAGATGTTTAAGAATCTTCCTGTTGAGGATAGATTCAAAAACTTTAGAAAGGCAGGATTAAAGCAATAGGACGGTAGTTTGAGGGATTAGAACGGTCACCCTTTTTAGGTACAGGTTGAATGTAGGCAAACTTCCAGCAAGAAGTAAAGAAAGATGTTGACAGACAGAGGTGAAAGAGTTTGACTAGGCAAGGTGCAAGCACGGAGGCACAGTTTCGGAGAACAATAGGAGGGACACCATCAGGTCCATAAGTCTTCCGAGCGTTTAGACCAGCGAAGGCATGGAAAACGTCATTGCTAAGAATTTTAATAGGTGGTATGAAGTAGTCAGAGGGTGGAGGAGAGGGAGGAACAAGCCCAGAATCGTCCAAGGTAGAGTTTCTAACAAAGGTTGGAGCGAAGAGTTCAGCTTTAGAAATAGATGTGATAGCAATGGTTCCATCTGGTTGAAATAAAGGAGGGAAAGAAGAAGCAAAGTTATTGGAGACATTTTTGGCTAGATGCCAGAAGTCACGAGGGGAGTTAGATCTTGAAAGGTTTTGACACTTTCTGTTAATGAAGGAGTTTTTTGGGTAGTTGGAGAACAGACTTAACATGGTTCCGGTAGAAATATAAAGTGCATGAGATTCTGGTGATGGAAGGCTTAAGTACCTTTTGTGGGCCACCTCTCTATCATGTATAGCACGAGAACAAGCTGTGTTAAATCAAGGTTTAGAAGGTTTAGGACGAGAAAAAGAGTGAGGAATGTACGCCTCCATGCCAGACACTATCACCTCTGTTATGCACTCGGCACACAAAGACGGGTCTCTGACACGGAAGCAGTAGTCATTCCAAGGAAAATCAGCAAAATACCTCTTGAGGTTCCCCAACTAGCAGAGGCAAAACGCCAGAGACACCTTCGCTTAGGGGGATCCTGAGGAGGGATTGAAGCGATAGGACAAGATACAGATATGAGATTGTGACTGGAGGAGCCCAACGGAGAAGAAAGGGTGACAGCATAAGCAGAAGGATTAGAGGTCAGGAAAAGGTCAACAATGTTCGGCGTATCTCCAAGACGGTCAGGAATATGAGTAGGGTGTTGCACCAATTGCTCTAGGTCGTGGAGGACCGTAAAGTTGAAGGCTAGTTCACCAGGATGGTCAGTGAAAGGGAGAGGAAAGCCAAAGCTGGTGGTGAACATTGAAGGCCCCAAGAATGGAGATCTCTGCAAAAGGAAAGAGGGTCAAAATGTGCTCCACTTTGGAAGTTACGTAGTCAAAGAATTTCTTATAGTCAGAGGAGTTAGGTGAGAGGTATACAGCACAGATAAATTTAGTTTGAGAGTGACTCTGTAGTCGTAGCCAGATGGTGAAAAACTCGGAAGATTCAAGAGCGTGGGCACGAGAGCAGGTTAAGTCATTGCGCACATAAACGCAGCATCCAGCTTTGGATCGAAAAAGAGGATAAAGAAAGTAGGAAGGAACAGAAAAGGGACTACTGTCAGTTACCTCAGACACCTGAGTTTCAGTGAGGAAAAGAAGATGAGGTTTAGAAGAGGAGAGGTGGTGTTCTACAGATTGAAAATTAAATCTTAGACCGCGAATGCTGCAGAAGTTAATGAAGAATAAGTTGAGGGGGGTGTCAAGACACTTAGGGTCGTCGAAAGAAAGGCAGTCCGACCTGGGAACATTTATGGTCCCCTCCCCAGATGGGGATTCCGAGGCTGGTCTAGGAGTCGCCATGATGATTTTAAAATTTTTGAGTGAAGGGTGTGTGTGTTATTAGGTGCTTGTAGTTTTGTGTGGAGAAAGAGAGTTGTCTTTAGAGGGCAGGCTGTGACTGCCCCCTTGTGTTGTGAGACACAAAGGGAAACGTTCAGTGAGATCACAGCTGGGTTTAATGATAAGTTCACAGCACTCCCTGAACAGTGCTTTAGACCTCACTGGGAGTAATTATCGTTTCGGCAGGTGTCTACTGTCTCCTCCTACTAAAAGGACATCTACGATAAAATTCATTGGGCACGTTATCAAGGCCAACCGCTTTGCCATCCTTCATCTTGTTAACAATGTTCTTTATTTCCTCGACCGTAACGTGATCAATGTATACATCTTCACGGTGGTTATAACGATTGAAAATTCCTTCCTGTGTGCTTTGTCCCGCAGGGAGTTCAAGATCGAGCCGAACTTCGTCGCCCACATGTTGGCTATGTTTCTATCGCCCACCGCTCCGTTTATACGGCTCTGCGACCCCGCCGGACCCAGACACACAGCGCCATAACGCCCGCGAGTCCCCTGACGCGAGATTACGAGACATGGCCTCAGCGCGCAACACCTCTTCGTTACGATGGCATTGTCGTAAGGCGAATTTGAGCTCTGCTCGCGCTGACTGCATACGCTCGGCGTCTTCCCCGTACCTTTCTCCGCCTTCACGCCTCCATTGCTAAGATGCTTCTCTTGAGCATCGATATAAATTCTTTATATGATGATTCCAACCCGGTATTATTTTGGCTTTTCTACGCTCCACACCAAATGTATCACGTCCCACTTGATTTATAGCCCTTAGGAATTCACACCATTTTGATTCCAAGTGAGCCCAATGACACACATCGTTACACTTATTTCTACAAAAATAAAACTCATAAACATGGTTAAAATCAAATTCCCATCATTATAAAACTTAGTACACAACCTATCATCTGAAAAATTCCAAAGTATTTTAGAATAACTTTTAGAATTACAAGTAACACCCTTAGGGAAGGTATTAAAATCAATAGAAACGAATAATGGAAAATGATCAGACAGTGTAGCATCATTATCTATGTAAATTTCAGTAATAGCATTATGCAAGTTTTGTGACTTATTCAAAAGTGCATTATTTACATGTGTGAATAAATCCTATGCAAGAAGAGACACATCACTCACAATTAAACCATAATCATACACAGATTTGATAACTGATCATAGTATTCTTTACCAGGTTCAGAATTAAAATCTCCCATTATCACCACTCTGTTCACCTCATGCTATTCTAAGATACCTTCCAATTTCCCCATATACATATTAAATTCAGCTACGTTCTCTTCAGAATAATATAGTAGGTACACATTTATAAGCAAATATTTTAAATTATCACAATTAATCATAAATCAAAGAAGTCGCTTATCTTAAAAATTTATAACATTACCAATGAGCATAAGATGTTTTCTATACAATATGCACAAGCCTCCATATGGTCGACCAATAAGAATAGAATAGAATAGATTCAAAAACTTTAGATAGGCAGGAAATTAAAGCAATAGGACGGTAGTTTGAGGGATTAGAACGGTCACCCTTTTTAGGAACAGGTTGAATGTAGGCAAACTTCCAGCAAGAAGGAAAGGTAGATGTTGACAGACAGAGCTGAAAGAGTTTGACTAGGCAAGGTGCAAGCACGGAGGCACAGTTTCGGAGAACAATAGGAGGGACCCCATCAGGTCCATAAGCCTTCCGAGGGTTTAGGCCAGCAAGGGCATGGAAAACATCATATCGAAGAATTTTAATAAGTGGCATGAAGTAGTCAGAGGGTGGAGGAGAGGGAGGAACAAGCCCAGAATCGTCCAAGGTAGCGTTTTTAGCAAAGGTTTGAGCAAAGAGTTCAGCTTTAGAAATAGATGTGATAGCAGTGGTGCCATCTGGTTGAAGTAGAGGAGGGAAAGAAGAAGAAGCAAAGTTATTGGAGATATTTTTGGCTAGATGCCAGAAATCACGAGGGGAGTTAGATCTTGAAAGGTTTTGACATTTTCTGTTAATGAAGGAGTTTTTGGCTAGTTGGAAAACAGACTTGGCATGGTTCCGGGCAGAAATATAAAGTGCATGAGATTCTGGTGATGGAAGGCTTAAGTACCTTTTGTGGGCCACCTCTCTATCATGTATAGCACGAGAACAAGCTGTGTTAAACCAAGGTTTAGAAGGTTTAGGACGAGAAAAAGAGTGAGGAATGTACGCCTCCATGCCAGACACTATCACCTCTGTTATGCGCTCAGCACACAAAGACGGGTCTCTGACACGGAAGCAGTAGTCATTCCAAGGAAAATCAGCAAAATACCTCCTTAGGTCCTCCCAACTAGCAGAGGCAAAACGCCAGAGGCACCTTCGCTTAGGGAGATCCTGAGGAGGGATTGGAGTGATAGGATAAGATAAAGATATGAGATTGTGATCGGAGGAGCCCAACGGAGGAGAAAGGGTGACAGCGTAAGCAGAAGGATTAGAGGTTAGGAAAAGGTCAAGAATGTTGGGCGTATCTCCAAGACGGTCTGCCTCAGGCTGCACACCTGCCAACTCGTATACAAAGTTCTTTATTTGATCCACGCTAATGTAAGGATTCACTCGCGATATAAATATACGAGCCTTCCGTTCTTGACGCGGAACTGCTGCCAGACTCGTGCCTTTCTTCCTCCCCAGTGGGGGTGGTGGTCATGGGATGCGGTGAAGGAAGCCATCCTCATCCCTCCAATAGCCTGTAAGAATGCTGGGATCATAGGGAGCCGGACCGCCACCGTTACTGCTGGTGGCTGCACAGGTGTCATAGCCATTACCACCACTTACACCCCGTAGTAAGGTGCCACGTGTGCCCACGGCAGTGGATGGAGGGGCATGAGGCAGTGGTGGTGGGTTACGACGTTGCAAGCGCCCCCACTGTTGCTGCTGCTGAAGTTGTTGTTCTCGTTGTTGATGTTGCTGTTGGCATTGTTGCAGTTGCTGCTGTTGCTGCTGCTGCTGCTGCTGCTGCTGCTGCTGCTGCTGCTGCTGCTGCTGCTGCTGCTGCTGCTGCGTAGATGAATCATTCCATGCATTAGTTCACACGACATCGCTAAACAAATTTCCTGTGACGTTGGTTGTTGAAGTTGAGCTACTATTTCGCTTCTGGTTTTCGATTAATTCCAAAATAGTTTTTAGTTACGCCTTTATTACAACTTGTTCCTCAGCTATGTCCTTTATACTATCCTTCATCTGTCCTTGCTGCCACATAATTGCCGCTCCGTCAACGTTTTTCAGTTCTATGTACGGAATGTTATTAAGGTTCAGAGCAGCAAATATGGGAGGATCTTCAGTAGGTAAATTCTGAAGGATATTGTACATTGTACTTAAGGCGCCCTCGGCTTTTCGATGCTTCACCCTACGTTCACTGAGGTCTTCAGGGTTCATTGGGAATTCCTCATACATTAGGCCTCTCGCCTTCATTATCTCATCGCTCTTATAGAATTGTTTCGTGATGTTGATTAGGACGTCCTTGCATCTTGCACCACATAGCTGCATCTTGCACCACATGAAACATATCATATCGTTGAATATTGGATATTTGCCATTAATCTTTCCATTGACATGCATTTAAGAAGTCAAAAAATTTCTTATAGTCACAGGAGTTAGGTGGGACGTATATAGCCCGTCCTCGTGCTATATTTAATAAGGAGGTCGTCCACAAAAAGTATTTAAGCCTTCCATCACCAGAATCTCATGCACCTTATATTTCTGTCCAGAACCATGCACAGTTTGTTCTCCAACTAGCCAAAAACTCCTTCATTAATCAAAATTGTCAAAATCTTTCAAGATCTAACTCCCCTCGTGACTTCTGGTATCTAGCCAAAAACATCTTCAATAACTTTGCTTCTTTCCCTCCTTTATTTCAACCAGGTGGCACCACTGCTATCACATCTATCTCTAAAGCTGAAATCTTCTCACAAACGTTTGCTAAGAAAAACTCTACCTTAGACGATTCAGGGCTTGTTTCTCCCTCTCCTCCACCCTCTGACTACCTCATGTTACCTATTAAAATTCTTCGCAATGATGTTTTCCATGTCCTCGCTGGCCTAAGCCCTCGGAAGGTTCATGAATCCGATGGGGTCCCTCCTATTGTTCTCCGAAACTGAGCCTCCGTGCTTGCACCTTGCTTAAACTCTTTCAACTTTGTCTGTCAACATCTACCTTTCCTTCTTGCTGGAAGTTTGCCTACATTCAGCCTTTTCCTAAAAAGGGTGACAGTTCTAATGCCTCAAACTACCGTCCTATTGCTTTAATTTCCTGCCTATTTCAAGTTTTTAATGTATCCTCAACAGGGAAATTCTTAAACATCTATCACTTCACAACCTTCTATCTGATCGCCAGTATGGGTTCCGTCAAGGCCGCTCTATTACTGAGTCTCTATTACTGAGTCTTAGTCATCCACTTTTAGAGATTTTGGTGAAACTTTCGTTGTTGCCTTGGACATATCAAAAGCTTTTGATAGAGTCTGGCACAAAGCTTTGATTTCCAAACTTCTCTCCTACAGCTTCTATCCTTCTTTCTGTAACTTCATCTCAAGTTTCCTTTCTGACCGTTCTATTGCTGCTGTGGTAGACAGTCATTGTTCTTCTCCTAAATCTATTGACAGTGGTGTTCTTCAGGGTTCTGTTCTGTCACCCACTCTCTTCCTATTATTCATCAATGATCTTCTAAACCAAACTTCTTGTCCTATCCACTCCTACGCTGATGATATCACCCTGCATTTATCCACGTCTTTTCGTAGACGTCCAACCCTTCAGGAAGTAAACAGTTCATGCAGGAAAGCCGCAGAACGCCTGACTTCTGCTTTCTCTAAGATTTTCTGATTGAGGCAGAGCAAACTTGGTATAGTTCAATGTCTCCTCCATCCATCCACTCCTCCATTTATCAACTCGACGCAACCTTCCAGATAACTACACCCTCTTCTTCAATGACATTCAACTGTCCCCCCTCTTCTACACTGAACATCCTCGCTCCGTCCTTTACTTATAATCTAAACTGAAAACTTCACATCTTATCTCTAGCTAAAACAGCTTTTATGAAGTAAGGTGTGACTGAGATGTCTCTTCCAGTTTCTGTCACTCCCCCTCCAGCTAATCTCTATACTCTCCATGTATGGAGTATGCTTCATATATCTGGGGAGGTTCCACTCATACCGTTCTTTTAGACAGGGTGGAATCAAAAGCTTTTCGTCTCATCAGTTACTCTCTTCTTACTAACTGTCTTCATCCTTTCTCTCATCGCCACAGTGTTGCATCTCTAGCTATTTTCTACTGCTATTTTAATGCTGACTGCTCTTCTGATCTTGCTAACTGCATGCCTCCCCTCCTCCCGCGGTCTCGCTGCACAAGACTTTCTTTTTTCTCTCACCCCTATTATGTCCACCTCTCTGATGCAAGAGTTAACCAGTATTCTCAATCATTCATCCCTTTCTCTGGTAAACTCTGGAACAAGTTGAATGTAGGCAAACTTCCATCAAGAAGGAAAGGTAGGTGTTGACAGACACAGCTGAAAGAGTTTGATTAGGCAAGGTGCAAGCACGGAGGCACAGTTTCGGAGAAACTGTGCCTCCGTGCCTTTCTTTTCCGTTGGGCTCCTCCAATCACAGTCTCATATCTTTATCTTATCCTATCACTTCAATCCCTCCTCAGGATCCCTCTAAGCGAAGGTGTCTCTGGCGTTTTGTCTCTGCTAGTTGGGGGACCTCAAGAGGTATTTTGCTGATTTTCCTTGGAATGACTACTGCTTCCGTGTCAGAGACCCGTCTTTGTGTGCTGAGCGCATAACAGAAGTGATAGTGTATGGCATGGAGGCGTACATTCCTCACTCCTTTTCTCATCCTAAACCTTCTAAACCTTGGTTTAACACAGCTTGTTCTCGTGCTATACATGATAGAGAGGTGGCCCACAAAACGTACTTAAGCCTTCCGTCACCCAGTATGGGTTCCGTCAAGGCTGCTGAACTGGTGATCTTCTGGTTTTCCTTACTGAGTCTTTGTCATCCTCTTTTAGAGATTTTGGTGAAACTTTTGCTGTTGCCTTGGACATATCAAAAGCTTTTGATAGAGTCTGGCACAAAGCTTTGATTTCCAAACTACCCTCCTACAGCTTCTATCCTTCTCTCTGTAACTTCATCTCAAGTTTCCTTTCTGACCGTTCTATTGCTGCTGTGGTAGACAGTCACTGTTCTTCTCGTAAATCTATTAACAGTGGTGTTCCTCATGGTTCTGTCCTGTCATCCACTCGCTTTTTATTATTCATTAATGATCTTCTAAACCAAACTTCTTGTACTATCCACTCCTACGCTGATGATACCACCCTGCACTTTTCCACTTCTTTTCGTAGACGTCCAACCCTTCAGGAGGTAAACATTTCACGCAGGAAAGCCACAGAACGCTTGACTTATGATCTTTCTGAAATTTCTGATTGGGACAGAGCAAACTTGGTATTGTTCAATGCCTCAAAAACACAATTCCTCCATCTATTAACTCGACATAACCTTCCAGACAACTATCCCCTCTTCTTCAATGACACTCAACTGTCCCCCTCTTCTACACTGAACATCCTCGGTCTGTTCTTTACTTATAATCTGAACTGGAAACTTCACATCTCATCTCTAGCTAAAACAGCTTCTATGAAGTTAGGTGTTCTGAGACGTCTCCGCCAGTTTTTCTCATCCCCCCAAGCTGCTAACTCTGCACAAGGGCCTTATCCGTCCATGTATGGAGTATGCTTCACATGTCTGGGGGGGTTCCACTCATACTGCTCTTCTAGACAGGGTGGAATGAAAAGCTTTTCGTCTCATCAACTCCTCTCCTCTAACTGACTGTCTTCAACCTCTCTCCCACCGCTGCAATGTTGCATATCTAGCTGTCTTTTACCGCTATTTTCATGCTAACTGCTCTTCTGATCTTGCTAACTGCATGCCTCCCCTCCTCCCACAGCCTCGCTGCACAAGGCTTTCTTCTTTCTCTCACCCCTATTCTGTCCACCTCTCTAAATACAAGAGTTAACCAGTATTCTCATTCATTCATCCCTTTCTCTGGTAAACTCTGGAACTCCCTGCCTGCTTCTGTATTTCCACCTTCCTATGACTTGAATTCCTTCAAGAGGGAGGTTTCAAGACACTTATTCATCAGTTTTTGACTACTGCTTTGAACCTTTTATGGGACTGGCATTTCAGTGGGTTTTTCTTTTTTTTTATTGGATTTTTGTTGCCCTTGGTCAGTGTCCTTCCTACATAAAAAAAAGCTTGTAAAGCGATTTGCGACCATCTAGACTGTTTACTGAGATCGAAAGTTGCTTTCTCTTTGTCAAAATATTGTCAATGTTCAGTCTCTGAGCGTAGGAGAGGCAACCTCGCCTCACTGGCTGGGCAATTACCGCGGCCTGCGCCACTGCCCCAGCCAATCAACGCGAGGGTGGGAATCTTGGCGCACTAGTATCAATAAGTGGCTGTCTCTTTAAACACTGGGATTTAATTTTGTGCTTATTACACAGATTTTGCAGGAAATACAGTGCCAAGATGAGTGATAGCAGCAGTGAAAGTGAGATGGAGGTGCCGACAATCTCTCAGAAGCAGCAGAAGCATGTGGAACAGTGGAAAACAATAACAAGAAAGCGTAAAAGAGATAGAGCCAAGGCTTACAATTCATAGCATGATGTAGCTGTGGTGGTAAAGCAAGTTGGTACTGCTTGTAATTGCTACCAAAGTGCTATGCGTTGGTGGGCAATGAATATGAGCAATGACTATGCTTTTCAAAAACCACTGGAGTCTGGGGTTGCATGATAAACAAACAACTTATTTGACCTCTTTTGCATTAATAATAATAACAATAATAATAATAATAATAATAATAATAATATATATATATATATATATATATATATATATATATATATATATATATATATATATATATATATATATATATATATATATATATATATATATATATATATATATATATATATATATATATATATATTGTACTGGAATTGTACATCTATTATGTGGTGGACCAGGAAAACACAATGGTAAGGGCTGCTGCGTTTTATTAATATAAATAAATTGTACAATATAAATAAAGTGAAGCTGCCTGGGAGCCATGTGTCCTTGCCCAAGGCTGACAGCAGATTGACTGGTGACCAGAGAGACAGTGCTTAAGGTCAGGCTGGGGCCCACGTGGTCGGGCCAGGATGCCCAGAGACGATGCATCAGGTCACAGGCAGGCGAGCTGGAATGGTCAGAGGCTGGCTGAGGTCCAAGAAGAAGTCACATCACGAAGAGAAATGAAATGCGGAGTGGGGGCTGCGGCGTGTCCACACCAGAACAATATATATATATATATATATATATATATATATATATATATATATATATATATATATATATATATATATATATATATATATATATATATATATATATATATATATATATATATATATATATATATATATATATATATATATATATATATATATATATATATATATATATATATATATATATATATATATATATATATATATAACTTTTTTTTTTTTTGCTGTATACCATTATGTAAATGTCAATCACTAACTAATGCAGAAGTGTTTTTGCTCTAGAACCTAACGTAATAAAAGGAAATGTAACCTATGCATAGGGATACTTCTGTGTCTGTAAGGAGAAGTCTCTGGTTGGTACCATTGGCTACAACCTGTGTTTAATACGAGAGTGTAGTGGCTGTAATGTTCTTGTAGTTGTGGACATTACTACATATGAGTGCTTTATATAACACAGGTGTATTTCTTGTGTACAGGTGTGATGGGTGACGGGTGGAACCACAAGTACGAGTATGTGTTGGAAGAAACACAACGGAGACAGGAGGTGAGTATTAAGGGAGGCAGAGAGAAACAGATTGCTGGGAAGGCGATATAGATCCTGGTGGAATACCGGTGACATGACAGCATAGGCCGGTGCATGGATAATCACCCCTAGCTAATGCGAGATGTTGGTGTTCTTTGGCTTTTACGTGTATTGTGTAATTCCTGAAGGGTTGGACGTCCGGGAAGAGACATGGGAAAATGCAGAGTTATATCATCAGTGTATGTATGGATTGGATTGGCTTATATTACTGATCAACAATTGAGAGTGGGTGGTGGGACAGAACCTTGAGGAACACCACAGTTGTTGGATTTAGGAGAAGAACAGTGACCATTTACCATAGCAGCAATAGAACAATCAGAGAGGAGGTTGCAGAGAGAAGATAGAAATCGTAGAAGGATAGTTTATTGTAAAACTCTATCAAAAGTTTCATCAAAATTCCTAAAAGTGGATGACCAAGATTCATTGAGGAAGGTCAGATCACCAGTAGAACAGCCATGACAGAATCCATTCTAGTGATCAGACATAAGGTTGTGCAGTAATAGATGTTTAAGGATCTTCCCGCTAAGAATAGTTTCAAAAACTTTAGAAAAAAAGGAAATTAATGTAGTAAGATGGTAGTTTGGAAGATTAGGCTCCGACATTCACCTTTTTTTAGGAACAGGCTGAATGTCAGCAAGCTTCCAGCAGGAAGGCAATGATCACATTCATCCAACATGAAATGCAGGAGGGTTGTGTCAATCATAGTTAAAGATTACTGTCCAAACCTCCTCAATCCGTCTTGGTCCAAACTCCAAGATTTCCCTATATCTGATGGCTTTGGAAGACATGATACAGAAAGAGCCACACCTTCCCTGTGGCTTCAGGAGGACAGACGACACAAATGAGTTCTGAGTTATCTGTCCTACCTTTCAGACTGATGACCCATTGCTGAGAGATCTTTTATCTGAGATGAGAAATCTGAACATGGGAGGTAATGCTGGTGGTGACTTAAAGCATGATCATGAAGCAGCTGGTGGTAACTTCAAGGATGATCATGAGTCAGTTGGAGGTAAGTTCTTTCAATTACAGACCTAAGGTGTCTTAATTATTTCTCTAATATTCTCTGTATTAACTATTGCAACATTCACGGTCTTAGATTTAACTTTCAGTATTTGGAGAATCACCTTGCCTCCAAATTCCACCTTCTATTACTCAAAAACTCACGTGTGTGAGGTCACATGCAGCAGACGTTTTTTGTTTCCTCGTACCTCCTCTATTGTTAATCTGAGTCCAAAACTGGTTGCTGTGACTTTGTACATAACAATATAATTTCCTCTTATACTCACGCTGTTGAATCTTCATAATTTTCCACTTTCTTGCTAAGACGTCATTATCATTCTCACAAACTTCACATGTGCTGTTTATATCTCACCTGTCTGATTATGAAAAGTTCTTGGACTGTTTGACTCCCATATTGGAGCACATTGTCAACCATTTCCCTCTTGCTGAATTTTATATTCTTAGAGCTTTAAGTGTTCACCACCAAATTCGGCTATCAGCTTCTTTTACTGACCATCCCGGTGAACAAGCCTTCAACTTACTGTTCAACAGACCTGGAGCAATTAGTGTGGCACCCCACCGGCATTCTGACTGTCTTGGAGATACGCCCAACATTCTCTAGCTTTTCCTAACCTTACACTGTCAAACTTTTCTCATATTGTCATACTGTCAAATTTCTTCCGCTCACAATCTTATTTTGTTACTATCTTCTGAGCGTAGCCGTTGTGAGAATTCCTGTCTTGCTCTGCCACACTTATCATGACACTCATCTTTCTGTCTAATATGTGATCTAATGCTTCAGAATTAATATGAATACAGCGACTTCTTTAAAAAGGATGAAAAATTTTATTTAGATATTATTTACAGATCTTGTCTAATATGTTAACTATTTGATGTTTCAGAATAAATATGAATACATCGACTTATTCAATAAGGATGAAAATATTGTTTAGATATTATCTCGAGCATAAATCCTGACTCCCGAGGAATGCATTGTCGAATCCTTTACTGATTCAACTTAATAACATACATTCATTACGTTCCCAAAGTAATGATAAACCCATACCAAGCAATAATTGACAGGTTGCTTGAATATTGAGTATGACCCCCGACGAGAATACAAGACAAGAAAAATAACAACAATATACATGAGAGCCATGAATCAAACAGGAATTACTCATGGACAAGCATACTAGAATAATATAAATGAACTCACAACACAGCCGCACTTTTCTCCCACAGAGGCCCGAATAACACAGAGAAGACCATCTTCCACGAAGACAGACTGGTAGGCAATGGGCAGCAGCCATTCCACAAGCTGCAGGAATACTATGCAACCCTATACAGTACTAATAACCTAAACTTCGAACAGGGAAATATAAAAATCTTAATTAGACATAATAGCTAAACCAACACACACATCAGCCAGCAGCATACTAAATTATTACAATAAGTTTATTAATTCTAAGCAGTATACCTCAGAAAGCTACTTCAAAATAACACACACTACGTACGTTAACGTTAGTGCAAAACACACAACACCCCTCGGTGCACAGACTACAGACGAGTCACCAACGTTCACGTGAACACTTCATACTAGCTTAAATATTAAGGTTCGATCAATAATGAATCATAAGTACATAGAGGGACCAAGTACGTCCCGATGATAAAAGGACAATTCAGTAATTCCTATGTTCATTCATAATATATGTGATAAACATCCTTGCCTAACATTAAAAGTCGAAATACATGTCTCCACTATTATCAACTAACAGTACAAGTAATAAACATATGCAAATTTATGGACATATAGATAGATATATACATACAGGTGTACATGCACAGGTATATATTCTTGCGTGTTGCATTTTATGGCTTACCATAATCACAATACAAATAATGAAAATGATTTTGGTATGTATACTAAGAGTACATCAGTTGAGAATGCTACTTTCCGAGGTTGCCAATACCTTGCGGTGACCGGCCATGGCGCACACCACAGGTCAGGTGGAGGCAGGTAACCGAGATAACTTCCTCTCTAACTACTGTCTACAATGAGACTTCCCCACATATACCTACCATGCACCCTCATGCGTTTTACACACGCGAAAAAAAAAAAAATAGCGAAAATAGTAATTTCTTAGAAGAAAAGGGCAATAGAAGACCTAATCAAGAGTAGTTACTCAAACATCTACAACCATCAACAAAAGTGAAGCAATAGCTGACAAATCTGCACCAGGTACAAGCAAGTTTGTGTGACACAGATTTCACTAGAACAGCCTACGTATACTTACATTATCAACAAAGAACTGCTGTACAACAATGACGAATTTTAACGAGAGAGAGAGAGAGAGAGAGAGAGAGAGAGAGAGAGCAGGAGGCAGGAGGGCACCAACGACCACTCAAAAGAAAGAAAAGGCCAATAACGAGACAGAACGCCCTCTCTGAGAGAGAGGCAGCACCACTACCTCGGCAGGGATTGGAGCAACATCACCAGTCCAGGCGTCCTCAGAGCAGCAGTCCACGTCACACGCCAGAGCAGCGCCCTAGGAAGGTGTGTGAATACTGCCGAGGGCGCTTCCACTCAGCCTTGGACTGTCGTGTGAGGGCTGCCGACGAGAGGCAACAGGAGCTGTTGCAGGCAGTGAAGCAGAGTGGCCAGGAAACGTTACGCGCGCTGAGAAACGTTGCTTGGCAGCTTCAGCAGCCTGCTTCACGCCAGAGGCTGGCCGAGCCCCGACCGGTAACCCCTATAGTGCCGCCAGCTTCCCGATTCCCCTGGCTCCTTGCCTCTCATCCCTATGGCTTCCAGTATGGAGCAGCTCCCCAACACTATCCAGCGATGCTACAAGCCGCCCAATAGTGAACTTAAGATAGTGTCGGCCAACGTGAGAGGCTTTCATACGAACATTGGTGAGCTCACTCACAGTGTTATCATTAAGAATAATGTACATTTAGTGTTCGTGTGTGAGACCTTTCTCGATTCCAAGGTGCCAGATAATTATGCCCGAGTTAAAGGGTATTCGGCCTGGGTAAGGAGAGACCGCTCTACACAAGGCGGGGGCGTGGCCTTCTGCTACAAAGAGACGGTCAGTGCTCAGGTGGTAGAGCCTCCCACGCCCGTGCCCGGGGAACTTGAGCTCCTGGCATTAAAAATAACGGACAGTAACGGGAAAGGTCTGTTGTGCGTGGGCTGCTATCGGCCTCCATCGCAGGGAACAGTGTTGCTAGACTACCTGTCAGAAAACTTGGACACTTTCATGACGGCCAGTCAGTGTGAAAGTGTGGTAGTGATTGGCGACCTGAACCAGCACACGGTGAGACGTTTTTAACTCCCTACTGGTTGTGCACGACATGCACAATTATGTCACCTTCCCCACGCACAGGTCTGGGTCACCCCTGGACCCAGTAGTGACGGACATCCCTCCCCACACAGTACAGTGTTCTCCACTCGACTTTGTGGGCACCTCAGATCACGTGGCTGTCCTCACTAGGATACAATTCAGGACACCACGAGAGGAGAGCTTTACCCGCACCCTCTGGAGGTGGGAGGCTGCCGACTGGGAAGCCCTCCGTGCCGCCCTGAGGACCACAGACTGGGGAGACGTGCTGCGTGGCGACGCTAACCAGCAGGTGAGGCGGCTCACCCAGCTGCTCCACGCCCTGCAGGCCCGCTGGGTGCCGCACTCGGACCACAAAACCAAGGCATCAGACCAGCCCTGGTTTGGCCCTGCGTGCCGCTCTGTCTCAGATGCCAAGCACCGAGCCTGGCGTGCTCTTTAGAGACACCCCACTGCCAGGAACAGGTTAAGGCATCGAGAGGCAACAAAGCACATGAATACCACGCAAACATGGGCAGTGGAGCAGTGGAAAGCTAACCTCAAGAGGAGGCCAGGTTGGTTGTAAACAATGTAATCCGTAAACACATATGATGTAGATTTGTATAAATAAAAAATAAAGAGAGAGAGAGAGAGAGAGAGAGAGAGAGAGAGAGAGAGAGAGAGAGAGAGAGAGAGAGAGAGAGAGGCTGGAAGGTGAAAGTGAGGGTACTTTCAGATCTTCCTAGGCATGGTACAAGTAGATTTGGCAGGCCAGCGGAAAGCCAAATCCCCGAGAAGGCCACGCCTGAACGCTTAGTACAAAATAATTTGACCATAGCTCCAGTAATACCTATGGAACCATCTAAGTGGAGGTTCTTATGTCACTGCAAGTCTGCTAAGTGTAAGGACCTGAGATGGTACTATTCTTGATTTTCCCAAAAATTACTGTTGTTTTCTTTTCTTTTTTGTACAGAGCACATAAAGGAAGTGATTGCCTCTAGCATTATGCTGTCCAGGGTAGATAGAGAGGCGGCTCACAGATTGTACATTAGCCTCCCACCTCCTGAAATTTATGCTCTTTATATTTGCCCAGACTCATGCAAAACCTATTCAATTTAACAAAACCTTTTCATCAGTAAGAAATGTCAAATTCAAGCCTCTTCATCTTGCCCCCGTGACATCTGGCCCATAGCCAAAAATTTCTTCAATTTTTTTTTTCTCTCTCTTTCGCCCTTCTATTTCATCCATCCTTAAAGCTTTAGCCTTCTCTTAGACCTTTGACCTTTTAAAACTCCATACTGCATGATTCAGTATTTGTTGCTCTTTAACTTCCACTCTCTGACTATATTATGTCTGTTACTGGAAATTCGTAATGGCCTCTCTGACCTTGATCCTTGTAAGAATTATGGCCCTGATAGAGTCCCGCCTACTATCTTCGTAACTGAGCTCCAATCCTCGCTTCTTGCGTGGTTAAACTTTTCCATCTCTTTCTCTCTATTAACATTCACCTTTCCTTCTTTTAACAAAAAGCATTTTGAAGCACATGTTCTTACTGCTTCTTTCTAATCACTAATATGGATTCTGTAAATGACGATGCACTGGTGATCAAGTTTTCCTTATTGAATATTGGTGAGCCTGTCTTAAAGATCTCGGTGAAACTTTTGCTCTTGCCCTAGACATATGAGAGGCTTTTGATAGACTGATATAATTCTTTAATTTTACCACTTCCTTTATATGGTTTCTCTATCCATCTCTGTACATCTTCATCTGGAATTGTTTTTGTGGCTATTCTGTTGCTGCAGATATAGATGTGCATTGTTCTAAAAAATCTGTTAATAGTGGTGCTCTACAGTGCTCTGTCCTATCGCCCAACATATCCTTATTATTCATAAATGTTTTTTAGTCAAACTGAGTGTCCTATCCATTCTTACTCTTTATATTTCAGCTTCGTATGCCGCCAACATAAATTAAACTGTTCTTGTAGTGAAACCACAGAAACCATAACTTATGATCTTTCTGTTATATTTTTAGAATAGTGCATGATAAACCTTGTCTTCTTCGGTGCCTATAAAATTCAATTCCTTCATCTTTCTACTTCACATAACCTTCCAAACAACTATTCCCTCTTCTTCAGTGACACAACTTTCTCTTTCTTCTGCACTGATCATACCTGAATTGTTCACTAAAATTATCAAGTGGAAATTCCATATTTTCTCCTGCCAAAACAGCTCCTATTAAGTTTGGTGCCGTGTATCATCTCCGCTAATACTTTTCCTGCCTCATTTGCTTATTTTATACAAAGACTTTATCCATCCCATCTTCAATCTTTCATCCCTTTTACTGGAACTCTTCCTGTTTCTATATTTCTTTTCCTCTCTACAACCTGAACTACTTCAAAATAGGTATTAAGACACCTTAAAATATATACTGGTCTTTTTTATTTTTTATTTATTTATTTTTATTTTTATTTATTTATTTTTTTTAAAGTGGATCAGTCTTCCCAGCTGTATCGGGTTGCTAAACTTGTTCAGTCCCGTCAGTACTCACAGTAACAGCCTTGACAGTACCCACAATAGTAATTCCATTCTTTTTTACAGGCCAAGATTTTCAGGAGCCTGAGTATCCTTCCCCCACCTCCTCCTCCATAAAGGTGAGTCACATGATCACATCAGTTATCATTCTGATGGGATATGGTCGATCTTGTTTTTTGTTCAGTTGATTCTATTCAACAGTTGTTGTTGTTGTTGTTGTTGTTGTTGTTTTACCAGTAACAATGTCAACAACACTGTCAGAAAATGAATGTATGATTGTGAATGATAAAATGGAAAAAGGAATGTATGTTTACACAGGGGCTGGCGAACTTTGACCCTCATCGAGCGACTATCTGTAATCTATACCAGCAAAAGAAGATTGCAGTTTGGAATGTACGAACCATGTAACAGTGAGGGGAAGCTAGCAAATATATATGACAGGAAATGTAACGAATGAACATAAGTGTATTAGGACTCAGCGAAGTAAGGATAGGAAGTGGAGGGGAGCAACATGAGAAGAGTAAATTCATATACTCAGGAGGAGATAGACACGAGAAGGGAGTTGGTGTGCTATTGTCACAAGAAGCATCAAAAAGTCTTAAGCGTTACTGGGCGATATCAGACAGAGTAATATTAGTCAAACTACAAGAATCTCCATTTGGCATCAACATCATATAAGCCTACGCCCGAACTACGGATGCAGACGATAAGGAAATTGAAGACTTTAACAATTATGTTGATGCTTTTATTAAAAATGCAAGACATGAATTTAACATAGTTATGAACGATTTCAACGCTAAGGTTCAGGACATGGCCGCATGGAACAAGTGGTAGGTCCGCATGGTCTAGGAGCGAGAAATGTGAGACAGACTGGTTGAGTGGTGTTTGGAACATGGCAAAGTTGTTGCAAATATGTGGTTCAAGCATCACAACCGACGTCTCTGGACTTGGAAATCGCCTGGAAATAGAGTACGAAACCAAATCTATTATGTTATAGTCAATGAGGGATTTCGCAACGTAGTCATGCAAGTTAAAACTTACCCAGACGCTGTCAACAGTGATTATGTTCCAGTGGTGGTAACTATTTGGAAAAAGATAAAGGAATCACCAAAGTTTAAACCAAAGAGAAACATGGCTTTATCAGGTACCGATAGTGACAGCGAAATATGCAGCAGAGGTGAGAAACAGGTTTGCAATGTTGGAAGGGCTGATAGGAGATGGCGCAGAAGAGAGATGAAGCGCCCTCGCTAGCGCCACGGACGAGGAGGTGAGAGTAGCGGTGTCAGAGACCATGAGGAGGAAGGATAAACTTTGGATGTCGGAAGAAATATTAGAAATGATTGATAGGAGAAGACAGCTTAAAGGCCAAGACGAAGAGAAATACAGGATTATTAATAGAAAATACACCGGGACTGTAACAAGAGGAAAGAACAGTGGTTGAATGAACAATGTGAAGAGGTGGATGAACTCGGTAGAAGATACCATAACGCGAAATGTGGAAAAATAAAGGAAATAATCCTTAAACGTAAATGAAAAACCAATAATAATGCCGTGAAAAGAAAGACAGAACAGTAGTGATGAAGCAAGATGACATGAAGTTCAGATGGAGCGAGTACATTAAAGATTTATTTAATGACGACAAACCTGAGATGATAGACGACGTTACCAATAATCAAGGCCTTGTTATTTTAGAAAGTGAAATAGAGAATGCAATTAAGGAAATTACGAAAGGCAAGTCTGCGGGCAAAGATGATGTGATGACTGAGATGTTGCGGGCATCTGGAGATATTGCAGTGAAGAATATTATAGAAATAGCAAATAAAGTATACATGAAAGGCCAAATTACAGAACAAATGTGCAAATCAGTGTTTATAGCAATACCCAAAGTAAGTGAAACACTTGACTGTGAGAAGCACAGAATGGTCAGTATTATGAGTCAAATCACAAAAATAATTTCAAAAGTTATGTTAAAAAAAAAAATAAGAAGGAATGAGAAAGAAATTAAGGAATGAGATGGTGGATGAGCAATGTGGATTTGTAGAAGGTAAGGCCACGAGCAATGCAATTTTTACACTGCGAATGATAGCAGAAAGAACAATTGAAAAGCTAAAAGATCTATATTTGTGTTTTATTGATTACGAAAAAGCTTATGATCGGCTAAAACACATAATCTAATCCAAATGTTAGAGGACGAAAAAATTGACAAAAATTATCTCAGTCTGTATTGGTCACGGACAAGCGTGAAAATCAACAAGAGACAAAGTGCCAAGAGATACGGAGAGGTGTGAGGCAAGGGGCGTTTTTTTTCACCCGACCTATTTGTGCTATACGGAGAAGTAATAATGAGGGAAATAAAAGACCGTGAAGGGATAAAGATTGGAAGTCGGAATATCATTAATTTGCGATATGCAGATGTCACAGTATTTTTAGCAGACTCATGAGAAAAGTTGCAACTGTTGTTGGATAAAACAACAAAGGAAAGTGAAAGAAGAGGTTTGAGTGTCAACATGAAGAAAACCAAGTGGATTGTAATCTCTAAAAGATTACCAGTTTCAGGAACTCTTTTAAGAAGTGGAAACCGAACAATCACACAGGTCGGTAGTTATAAATATGTAGAGAGCGTGATTAAAGAAGATGCGAAGTGTGAGTTAGAAATAAAGAGAAGAACAGGAATAGCAAAAAAAGACTTCTGGTGATATGCGAAATTTATTAACCAATAGAAAATTATCGGTAAACACAAGAAAGAGTATGATGTAAACCTACGTTTGGTCAACACTGTTATACGGTGTGGAAAGCTGGACTGTGTCCTCGATGGTGATGGAAAAACTGGAGGCAGTGGATATATGGTTGTGGAGGATGATGAAGTTTCCAGCCAGACTGACAAATGAGGCAGTGCTGAACTTGGTGAGAGAAAACTTATACGAATAGTGCAGGAAAAATAGTTATGAGAAGACAAGGTGTAGAAAATTTGGCTCAAATAGGAATGAAAGAGGAGAAGAGAGGAATAGAAAGGCCAAAAGAGAAATACATGGACGGTTTAGAGAAGCTGACACATGGAAGAATGAAGACAGTGCAGTTGATAAGAGCTACACAAGACAGAGAAGAGTGGAGGTCCATGGTTGCCGACGTTCCTAGAGGATATAGCTCAATGTGGAACAACAAAAGAAAAACAAAATAAGAAGAAATCAATAAAGAAGAAAAAGAAACAAAAAAAAAACGGAAATAACGGGGACAGTTGTTAGAAACACAACATAAAAATTAATAACAGACGTAAGCAGACGGATGGCAGCCACGCCACATTAAAAAGGCTACAAAAGCAAGATGTCTTGAACAAGAGAATTCAGATAAAGAGGCCTGTGGACAATATACCTAGCAAGAAGGAAAGCAGATACCAAAATAAAAGAGGGTAAAAGCAGATAAAGAGCGAAAAACGAAGTGTTTCACGGGAACATACCAGAAACTACAGAAAACTTCATCGCTAACCATGCCCTCACACCTTCATTGGTAACCTATGCTCAAGTACCACACTTATGAGCGGGTCACGTGAATGGATCGGTAATTTGAATGGTGGACATATAAGATATCCCCATAAATAAAGATAACTTTATGACAGAAATAGGCATATACGTAATAGAGAGAAGAGTGAGTAGCAGAGAGAGACCAGTAGAGTTTTCAGAGGGCCTGACCAGAGGGTTGCAGCATGCGAGATGAATGGAATCACTTAAACGTAAGAGGAACTGGAACTTAAAGGTTGTGTAAAGCAGTCTTGAAATTTATTGTCTCATGATTAGGTAAGAAGAGGATTAATAATTGTAGGATATTTTGTGTTTTATTGTGATACATATTGTTTGTGTTTTGGGTTTCTATTGCGAATGAAGATTAGACAGATTAGTGAATATCAATTACGTGAACTGATGTGACGGTGACACCATGTGTGCTTCCTGTGCTAAGATAAAAGTAATTACTGAATATTGATTGTGTGAAAAATGTGACATTGACATTGCATATGTTTCGTGCACAAAGATAGAATTAAATTGATTGCTTGAAGAGACAAATTTGATATTATGTATATAACTGTTATCTCTGGGAAGGAAACATAAAACTACGTAACTGTTGCTATTCTGCTAGCCGCGTTGTATATTATTATAAGTGATATGAGGCACCTAGAGCCTGAGTAACGTAAGCGAAACTCTGGCCAACATGATAATTTTTATCGCACTGTCTTCCCCCACCTTCCTACTGTGGTGGAAAGCAGAGTAGAAGTCAGAATGGACACCCCAATAGGGTCGAAAATCCACCCAAATGCAGTTATTTGTAGACCCTTCGTGTCGCTCTCGAACCAAGGCAATGAGCGGCTGGTGCCAGAATGAAGTAACTCCAGCCTAGCAGCCAGCGAGCCAATGACAGCACGCACTTCGCTTCACGTGACACGACTGACAGCAGCCTGCCTCCCCCATACCTCACATCCACAGACATTCATGCACCCTCCAACAGCTCCCCACCACTGAATGACACTGCCTTTCTTTTACGCTAATACGCAAGATTTTATCATCATGGTGGACAACAACATGCCCCCTGAGGAGCCAGAACCCTCTAGGGGAAGGAAAAAGTGTGCGTAATCCTGCAGAGTGGAAGAAAAACTTAGCTAAAAGACGAAGGAATATGAGAGAAGCATATGCGAGCAGGTCTACAGGCCACCACGTACAGGGACGGATAATGGGGCCTCCCTGTGCTGATGGCTGCTATGACAAAATTACGTTGCCGATAGCCACAGTCTTGCACAGTTAATTTTGGGCCATCGGTAATTTTGCACTACAGAATGCCTACATACAGAAGCTATTTTTCTACCGTTTATCATTCTCCACTGTTATTAGGTGGTCAGATTAGGAAGTACATGCACGTGTCACTTACGATTTTGCTTAATAAAATTAGTATGTCAATCAAGAATGGCTTCAATGGTGGTGAATCTCAATAAACTACATGCTGTTGAAACAACTTAACACAGGAACATGAATAAACAATGCATGCATGTTTGATAAACAAAATATTGCAAGTGTTGCTTTTTTCCACAAATAACCCGGATAAGAAAAAAAAAAAAAGTCATCCATTAGCCTTTCAGAATGCTTTAATTTCACTAAATGCCCAGGTATAGGTTGTAAACCACATGCAATAACAAACGTTTTGAAGCCAAACCCTACTTCTTATCTCAATTAATTGAGGAGATATTGCATTCTGAATGATGCAAAACTCTGATCGCTTTTTTCTCCGTTTTCTATTTCTGGCATTTACGTTACTCTGGCTCTAGGCGCCTCATATACATTATGTAAGTTTTAAAAATTATTCAGTATCGAGAATCCAGTAGTCACACCACAAACATCTGAAAAGTGCGAAGTGAATAATGATGAATAATATCAAAACCTTTCCAGGTGTAACTTCTTTCGTGACTTTGCCTCAATTATCTGATATTCTAAGTGATAGTTGAAGGTTCTCCGTAGATTTATTCAGCTTCTTAGCTGCTCTTATGTAGTGAATCACATATGGCAAGAGGCAAATTTTGCCCCGTAACCCAGTGAGCCATCATGCACAGCGAGAAGTTAGGTCTGTCAGGGACTAGCAGACTTGGTCTAGTGGACGGGTGGCTTGGACGGTGAACATAACCTTCACTGAGCTCAGTGTTGGCCATGATATGTTGTATGTTGCTTTCCCATCTTAATATGCTTGTCTTCAGTTGCCCTCCTCCCCAACTGGTATACTTCCCTGCAGGTAGACGACCTCCTCAAACCGAAGACGCACACCATGACATTACTGAAGGGCGGCAGAGTGTTTGCCCTAGAGAATGGTCGATACGCACGGATAAGCATTAAGGACTTTCAACTGTTTGTCCATTCGCTCAAGAGTGACCTGCAGATTCTACTTCTACACTCCGTCATTTTGCCGGTAGGTCATACTCTCTTGCCTGCTCTTGCATGTTCCAAGATCCAGTGTTATAAAAATACTAATTCTCTTCGAGCACTAATGCAGATATAACAAGAAGTGAGTCATGTGTGTGTGTGTGTGTGTGAGATTCCTGAAATGTACATGTCTGCAGATGAACGACATTGTGCCACAGACGCCCCCCTGCCGGGTGTTCTTGGACCTGCAGTGGCCGAACAATGGACATCGGGGTCGGGTCATCATTCATCTGTTCAGCAACTGCTCACTAAGCCAACAGTTTCTACTGCTGTGCACGGGACAGCGGGGCCTTTCCTATGTTGACACCCCGCTACTCGGGGTGTGGAAGAAGGGAAAGGAGGGAGAAAGGGTGTTAGGAGGAATTCATATCGGTAACGAGGAAAGAGAAATCGCTCAGTTGCCTAAGCTCAATGGAAATAACACAAGCAAGCCATACTGGAAAGGAGATGTGTTAGCAAGGAAGACTAGTGGCTCCTTGAATGCGCAGTTCGCTATCTCCACAAGGGACCTTTCAAGCCCAGCGAAAAGTGGAAACGTCTTTGGAAAGGTGGAATTTGGTCTCGATATTTTGCAAAACGCCGCCAAATGCGACACCGTTACTCACATAAGAATCGTGGACTGTGGTGTAGTCATTCCAATAAGAACATAAGTTCATAAATAATTTTGTTTCGGTGTCCTCTCATTTTCCACCAGGGACCATTAACAGTTTATCACGTTAATTAGTAGCATTTGAATTCCACCAGTAATGAGAAAGCACAAATCTTATGACGACAGAAACCAAACGGGAGGACATCATGTTGATTTGGCTCAGTAGTAATGTCCCAGCCAGTAACATCTCAGTTATTCCTCGCCTTAAAAAACTGCCTCCCTCGAGAGGTCTTGCTGCGTTGGACTCTACTTCCGGGTTCCTGCGAGGCTTTTCATCACCTCGGATCCTCCTCCTGATAGGTCACCGCATTTTGCAGGCACACCACTCAATCAGTGCCGTCTATACTGAAAGCCATCTGAGCTCCAGCCGACACTACCCTCACAAAGCTAATGTTACCGCCCCCTCCCTCCCCCTGACAATATTTCTCAACATTCAAGTTAGCACTGCCCCTTGCCTGCCGCTGTAACATTATTATTATTATTATTATTATTATTATTATTATTATTATTATTATTATTGTTTTCATCATTATTATTATTATTATTATTATTATTATTGTTATTATCATTTTCATTATTATTATTATTTATTATTATTATTATTATTATAAATATTATTAATATTATTATTATTATTTATTTATTTCTATTCTATTTATCGTTCCTCGAATAGATTGAATATTTATTTAATGAATTTAACAGCATTATTCATCAATCATCAATGCAATATGGAAAAAGGAAGATGAAAAACATATTCAAAGTTATATATGGATGTAATATAAATGTTAAAAGTCTTTATTATCAATTTAGAGGAGATTATTTAAAATGGTTAAGTGTTAGAAAGTCAAGAGATTCTATTGAATTTATCAATATGACTACAAGCAGGAAAACATTTAAAGATGCTCTTTCTTTGTTTAGAAAAAAAAAAATGAGGCTCAAGAAAGGTCAATATCCATCCAAGAAAAATATGAGGCTAAGGACATGAAAACATTCAGGAAAGAGGTTAAACAACAAAATAACAAATTAAGGCATTTTGATGTAATTGATGTAATTGATGTAATTGGAGAATAATGATACTGAGATTATGAAGGTTTTTACTAACAAATTGTTGTTAAATGATGACACTCCAGGTGATAATGCAGAACAGCAGCTACTTTCTAAACGGACGGAGACATGGGCTAACTCAAAAGGGGGCAAACTCAACATTTCTCCGGAGAGACTGAAAAAGTACTTTAAGAAACTGAACACTGGTGTGGGGCATGATGGCATTCATTCTCAACTACTTCAATATGCCTCTCAGGATTTTTGCATATATTTTATTGTATTTATGAATACTTGCTATACATATTGTTGAGTTCCTTCAGAACTACTCAAAAGTGATGTAATCCCTATTATTAATTATGTAAAAGGAAATATCAGTGACCCTGGAAACTATAGGCCTGTAATGTTGTCATCTTGCATACTTAAACTTTTGAGTTACATATTTTGGATGTTGTAGAGGAAAGAATTGTGTTTGATTATCAGGAGCTGGGATTCTGTAAAAAAAAAAAAAAAAAAAAATCAACGAGTGATGTTTGGTTCCTACTCAAAGAGATGGTTTATCCCTATATCAAAATGAATGGAAAAGCTTTTGTTGCCTTTAAGAATTTATCGAAAGCCTTTGACAAAGTCAACTATTATATTTTAGGAAATACTTTATTGGAAAGAGACATTCTTCCTGGCATTGTATTGCTTTTAATGAATTATTTAAGAAACCAAAAAGCTAGAGTTGTATGGAAAGCAATTTCTTATAATTATTGTGATATTGACACCGGTGTTAGGCTTTTGTGAATTCTGGATCAGCGAGAACAAACTTTCTAAATATCCTCAGCTTTGGGAAGTGGGTTAATTGTTTTCCCAAGTTCGTACATGGTTGAAACTAGTTTCACTCATGCAAACGCAGTCCTAACAAAACAGAGGAGCAGATTGGGCTTGGAAAAACAACATAACTTTCGACTGAAACTCGCCAACTTGCAACCTAACATCATTATCCTTGTTGAGGCCCATCAGGCACATCCTTTACATAAATGATGCCAACAGTGAAAGACGAAAAGGTATACCATGTTGCGCTGAGATACACCTGTGTGTTACTTTTTTATTATACTGCATGTCAACTACTACTACTACTACTACTACTACTACTACTACTACTACTACTACTACTACTGCTACTACTACTACTACTACTACTACTACTACTACTACTGCTACTACTACTGCTACTACTACTACTACTACTACTATTAATAATAATAATAATAATAATGATAATAATAATAATAATAATAATAATAATAATAATAATAATAATAATAATAGTAAATAATAATAATTCATCTACTACTACTACTACTACTACTACTACTACTACTACTACTACTACTACTACTCATATTGATTTTACCATCAGTTTGTTTGTTTGTTTTTTCCTTAAAATAAAACCTAGGGGGTCGATAGAAAAATTGAAATTTCATTGGAGGGTCGACGAGTTAAAAATTTGAGAACCCATAATCTACCATTAGTTCAAGCGAGGTACTTTAAATCTTTTAGCAAGAAAAATTCTAGTTTTTATACTTAACAAACCTTTGTTTAAGGAGGGTGACTTATTTTTTTTTATCTTTTTTAAGGTTTTTAAGTAAAAATTATGTAAACTTGCTAAGCAATGACATGGATGTTTTATGGGCAAGAATTTTTTGGGTTCAGGATCATGAGCAAGTGCATGGCAAATCTGCTTAAATCTTGCTTAAATGTTATTTTGCTTAGCCTGCCACAGCCTAACAAAAGTATCAAATGTGTTGCTAAAGCAGTCTAGTGTTGCTCAACCAGTCCAAAGAATTGCACTTTCCATACAAAAAATTCTGATGTATGTTTGCATTTGCAACTTCTCCAATGCTACCCCCTCTCTGTTATACCTCTGCTATTCCATTTGAACTCTCTGTTGCCTTGGTGGTGATGAAGGTTCCTGCTGAGGTTCCTCAACTGTGTCACCATCCCCTATTTGTGTCTCTGAGGGAACTAAAGGGGAAGGCACACGGGAAGCCCCAAGATAGAGAGTGGCAGGGCTGTGGACCACTACATCTTCTTCCTCCAGCACAGGCTCAACAGAAGGTGGAAGTTCACTTGGCCCTGAGACATGCAAAAATATACACTTAAGAAAACAACAAATCATACATTTAGGAACAATTGTGACACTGGGAGCAAAAGACAAGAGGATAATAGAAAGTAAGTCATAAAATTTGTTGGGATTTGACATCATATGCACTGGTGTTACAGTAAGAAATGGTAATATAACTTTTATGCAAAACAATAGGATAAACCTAAAACATTTCCCTCATAAGAAATAACATTGGGTGGGTTCATACCCACTACGGAAATAATATGATATATATATATATATATATATATATATATATATATATATATATATATATATATATATATATATATATATATATATATATATATATATATATATATATATATATATATATATATATACAGAGAGAGAGAGAGAGAGAGAGAGAGAGAGAGAGAGAGAGAGAGAGAATAAACTAACATTATCAGCAAATAATGACTAGAAAACATCTAGGAAATTTATTTGGCATAATGAATGTCTTTAAGGTAGACAAGATTAATAAAAGTGATTTCTGAGTGTAGAGTAACACGCACCTCTCTTTGTAAGGGAAGAAGAGCATCTCTGATTTCATCTTTCTAATATAAATATTCCTTATTGAGGGTAATCAAGTGAAATAAGCCAATTTATGGCCATAACCATTAGATAAGCTGTATGCACTTAGTTATGAATTTGGTAAATTTTCATTTAGGTAAGTTATTTACCTCTAATAGTTCTTGATTTACCTTATATTGATAGGCTAATTTGATTTATTTACCTGGAATTATTTTCTTTTTTATTTCCTTTTCATGACTGGTATATTATGTAGATTACTAAACACTAGTGAGGGCAGATTTATAGTGCCCAATTAAGTGTCCATTATAATATAGAATGTACCCATAATTATTTACCTGTCTGCAATTCATGTTGTCATATCCTTGCAATCTTGTTCTTCACCACACCCTTAAAGTCCACATACTTCCTGCTGATTTCTGCTGGTGTCTTGTCCTCACCACCCACTGCATTCACTGCTGCTGTCACAGTTGTCCACGCGGCGTGCTAAAACTACTTGATTTCCGTGATTACAGGAGCACTCAACACTCCCAGCAGGACTGCCTTTCTCTCTCTTGTACTTCTCTGATGAGTACATAGCACTCTTCATCACTGAACTTGTTTTTTCTAAGCCTTTAACTTGCCATAGTATGGTTTTCCTCTTGTCCTCTTCTTCTTTTTGTGACCTCTTCCGCTTTTTATCTCTTGATAGGTCCTCCTTCCATTCAGTGTTATGCTCCGGTCCGTCCACTACCTGTTGAAGGAGAGTGGCAAGCACAGCACAGGGAACAAAACTACAGATGTAACATGTTATGTTTCCTCCATCCCTGTACTAGGAACTCTTTCATCACCCTTACTATCTCTCTTTTTTTTCTCTCTCTCTTCCCTTGACATAGGCCCAGCACCATGAGGACTGCACTGTCCTCCTCCTCTAATCTCCTACTCTACTCATCTTTTAAAATTACAGTTATGGAGCCTATCAGCCTGTCTCTCTCTTCCTCATACCTGACACACTCCACTAGGAAATGTTCCATAGTCTCCCTCACCCCTCCACATGTGTTACATCCCTGGTCCAACTCAACCCTGTTCCTAGCCTTCACCTCCAGCATCCCTGTCCTTGCCTTCACAAACAACTTGCTGCCCCAGTCTCCTACATGCCATTGGAGCACCTCAGTCTCTCCTTCCACTTGTACCACTTTAATGTAGACTTTGTTTCTATCCTTGTCTGCCATCTAACTAAATCACCTTTTTCTATCCTTTTCCTCACCTCTCTGTGTTTTATCCTCCTCCAGTCCTCATCAAAATTTTCTCTTCTTTTCCACCTATCCATTTCTCTACTTCATGAAGATCTAATAGAGTTTTCCCTCACTACCTGTTTCACTCACCTATCCTCATGAAGTCCTTCTATCTTCTTCAAAAAGCACAGCTTCCCTTTAATTATTCTCTCTCTGAAGGTGCTCCAGCCCATCTCTCCTCTGACAGATTCTACTGCTGTACTGCGTGGAACACCTAACCAACTTATCTACTATATTCTGGGTCTTCTCTAATCTTGTTAAGTCTCCCTCATGGTAGTAGGTAATTTCAGACCCATACAAGCAGTAAGGTACTGCCATTCCCTTCCATAAACTTCTACTTACCTCATACTTGTTGACTATCTTACTCCCTGCATTAATTATCATTCCTGTCATCTTCCTGGCTTTTCCTTCATTTATTTTCATCTGATTTTCACCTCCTATTCCTTCTGACATCAGCACTATATCACCGGCATAGGTTAGACATCCTATTCTCCTATCCCCAACTTTAACACCCTTCCCTGATACCCTGATCCTTGTTATTAACTCCTCTATGTAAATATTAAATTTACATGGAGCCTTATAGCCTTAAATAAGGCTGGGGACATCACACACCCCTGCCGTACTCCAATATTGTTTCTCATCCAACCTGTACTAATGTCTCCTAACGTGAACTTCACATCATTATTCTCATACAACCTCCTAATTACCTGCACTACTTTCCTGTCCACCCTTCTGTGTGCAGGTAATGTCAGCAGTTTGCTCCTGTCTACCCTATCATAGGCCTTCTCTATATCTAAGAAAACCAAATACAGCTCCTTCCTTAGCTTTATATTTCTTTCAATAATTTCCTTCATAACGAGCACATTTTCTAAGCCACCTCTGCCCTACCTAAAACCACTCTGCTCCTCTCCAAGCACCTTATTCTCCTCTATCCAAGTCTTCAATTTATTATTAATCACCCAACCAAATGCCTTGGCTAGTATGTTTACCACTGCTATAGGTCTGTAATTAACTACATCCTCCCTTGGCTTTCCTCCTCCCTTGGGTATGAGTGTAATTCTACTCCTGTTCCAATCTTGAACAGCCCAGTTAGTGCCTGTCTTAATGCTTCCCCCACCATACTTTATGAACTCACCTATGATGCCATCTATCCTGCCTGCTTTCTCTGTTTTGATGGCTCTCACTGCTAAAGCTGCCTTGCTCCTCTATCTCAACATCTTCCATCCCCCTAGATTTATTACTGTAAATGGACATATTTCCTGTTTCCTCTTCCTCCTCCTGCCAGATAATCCTGCACCAGTACTCCTCCACTATGGGCATCACTTCCTCCTTGCTGCTTGCCTTCCTGCCATCCACCTTCAGCTTCACCCCCTGGAGTGTTGCTGGCCCACCCAAGTTTCTCCTTATTTGTCTCCATGCTTCCTTTTCTCTTTCTCTCCATGGCATGTTGTTGAGGATCCTTGCCTGCTTTCCCTCCCACTTCTCAATCTTACCTCTAAAGATTGCCTGAGCTGCTTTCTTTGCATCTATATACCTATCCCAAGCCTGTGCCCACTCTACTTCATATCTTCCTCCAGATCTCTTTGCCAGTCTAGCTAGGTTCCCTTGTTTCCTATTTTCTCTTTTCCTGTCTCCTAATGCCTTAGCTACCTCCTCATCCCACCATCCTTTCAGTCTGGTTTTCCTTACCTTAATCTTTACACCCACAGACTTCTTTGCCTGGCACCTTATGTTTTGTTTTATGTCACATTCCCATTCACTTAGTGTCCTTCCTACCTCCTCTCTCTCTCTCTCTCCTGGCATAATTTCTTCCATTTCTCTACAGTATTTCAACCAGTCTGTATTCTTAAAGTCCCACTTCTCTTTCCACACTGGTCTTCCCAATGGTAATGCCTATTAAGATGTGATTTGAAACATCTATTCCTTAATTTTTCCATATCCTACATCACTATTGTTCTACCTGTTCATTTACTATGACAGTCTATTGCTGACTCACTTCTCCTATCTCTCCATGTTACAGGCTTTACTAACTTCCAGTTCTTGATAAAGAACAAAGATAAAGAAGAGGAGAATCTGGCACTTAAAAAAAGCCAGTAAGGTGATAGAGGACAACAGACAGCTCACTGACCAGGTTAGGTCTCTAGAAGCTAAGATAGAGAACCTAAAGGTACATTTAAAGAAGTAAATAATAGAGGAGGTCTTTGAGGAACTAGAAGAAAGAAAAGAGAAAGAGAGAAAAAAGAAAAACAATCATATGTAATATAGAGGAAACAGAAAACCCAAATAGACAAGAGAAAGTTGAGAGGGAACTAGACATATGTGTTCAGATATCTGAAGAAATACAAAGTGAAGCAAAAAAATGAAGACATAGATGAAACCTTCAGGATTGGTAAATATAGAAGAGCAGAGGAAAATGAGGAAAAAGACAAGGAAGGACAAACACAGGTTTGGAGAAAACCAAGGCCAATCCTAGTCAAGCTAAAAGATGAAAGAATCAAATGGGAAATCATAAAGAAAGCAAAAACAGTCAGAAACTCAAGGATTGACTCATTTAGGAGAGCATGGATAGTCCCAGATCTAATGAAGAAAGAAAGAGAACAAGACAGGGAACTCAGAAAGGAACTGCAAGAAAAGAGGGATGCCAGTGAGGAAGGATGGTATATCAGTAGGGGACATAGGAAATTTTTTTTTGTAAACAAGAAAGACAGTGCCAAGCTAGAAATAAGTTTGCTCAATCTACAAGGACTACACAAGTGAAACAATGTGAGATAGAAAAGCTTATATTAGAGAATATAATATTGTGTCTTATAGACTCAACAGAAGTATATGAAAATTAACATTTTGGATGATTTGAAATATAAAGACTCGACTAGAGGTAAGGAAGACAAGAAAGGAGATAGTTTAAGTTTTATGCATAGGAATAATGACTTCTTAGTTACAGAAAAAAGTGAACACCGACCATAGAGACATACTGCAAATGAAATGTGAATTGAAAAAGTACAGTTTTATGCTGTTACTTGTATATATGTCTACCAGTGGTCAAGCAAGGAATAGAATTATGGAAATTGAAATAAATAATATATTAAATGAACTTGGAGAAGAACCATATATTTTCTGGGTGACTTTAATGGTCATGTTGGATATCTCAGGACACAAGAGGTAAATACAAATGGTGAGAGTCTGTTGAACTGGATTAAAAACAGGAATTTGGTTCTGTTAAATGGAGACCAAAACTATAATGGAGAAATTACTTTGGAAAGCTGTCATGAAAGTGCAACTGACTTTGTAATGGTGAGCCCAAAAAATGTATAAAAGCTTCATACATATGAATAAAGATGAACATAAAGAAATGTATGACTTGTCTAACTATAATCTACCAAGTGTATTTATATGAATGAATATAGAAAAATGTAAATATAACAATAGATTGGAAGAAATTATATATATGAAAATAACTGAGGACACTTTAAAGAACTATGTGCCAGAACTAGACGATGGGCTAAGAACAAAGACATTGAAGAATGTTATAAAACGTGCATCAGAAAAAACATATGAAAAGAAAAATTAAAAGAACTAAGCAAGAAAAGAAAATGGTAAGAGAACCAATACGGATGACAATGGAGATCAAGAAGGAAATAAGCAAAAGACAAAACTACAACAAAGAAAAAAAAAATCTTCAAATCACACTGAAGAATATAAGAAATATGAGACTTTATATCACGAACAAAAAATGAAAGTGAAGAGCATGATGAAAGAAGCCATGTGGAAACATGAGAAAAAAAAAAGTAATTGAAGATATAAGATGAGACCAGAACATGACAAAAAAAAAAAAAAAGCTATGGGAGCACATCAACAAACTTAAAGAAGAAAAAAAGTGAAAGGAAACAAGACAACCATAATATATAAATATGATGGAACATCAATAAATACGGAATACATACCGGACAACTTAAGTAGTTTCTGGAATACAGTTTATAGACAAGGAGAAAATAGAATAGATGTATGGAACAAAAACACTAGAAGGGCATACGAACAAACTCAAGAGAGAGAGAGAAAGAGAGAGATGGAAGAGGAGACACACAGCCTAGTAATATGAGAAAAATGGAATCCAATCAACTTAAAAACGCCAACATATGGCCTACAAGTGTGAAAAACAAGAACACAAACCAATGAAGAAAGATGTAGCAATAGTGACAGAAAAAAAAAAATTACAACTTTTATTTTATGTTCTGGTCAAGGTAACTACATGGGATTTTTTTCCAAGATCTTGGGATTTCACACTTCATCTTGGGATCTTAGGAATATTTTGCAGAAATGCCTCAAATCTTGGGATATTTCATGTCTTTATCTTAAAGAGTTAAGCTAGGTACGCATATATGAAAGCGGTATTTTTTCTCATAGTGGTATTAATTTCTTGGGCAAAACCTTCAAATTACAATAACACATTGCGCGTTGGGCCGTCAGGATGCTCTACCCTGGTTGGTTGAGGATGGAGATATGGTCCTTAAAGTAGGGTAACACAACAGAAACTGCCGGTGGGAGAGGTAGGGGTGCGAGTCACCGAATGTTGCTTTGTAGCTGAAATGAAAGATGTAGATACCATGTTATCAATGGCAACCCTCAAAAAAAAAAAAAAAAAAAAAAAAACCACTCATCAGACAAGAAAAGTGGTCTGTGCTATAGGTGTGGTGTGGTGAGAGAGAACGGGAAGGCAGAGAAGAGAGGTTGGCAATACTGCATTCAGCTGTGAAGGATGCCATTGAGGGAGAAGACGAACCTCTTAGCCGTGTATACCATACCTGCAGTAACAGTGAAAGGTAAGATTCCATCTTAATTCAAGCAAATTTCCGTTAGTTATATGTTGTTCTCAGTCTTGGGAATTTCTGGTCGATCTTTGATTTTTTTCTGAGTCAATTTTGGGAAATTTGAAATTTGCTAGTGGTCATCCTAGCTGGTAACACTGGGTCCCACGTGGGTTTGTTTACATGCGAGGCGAGTTCTGCCCTGCTACCGTGCTCCCCTGCACACACACTCACACACACACACACAGCGGATACTGCAGCCAAGGTAGGTTATGGCTTATTGTAGAGCAACACTATGATGTTTGTTGTTTATCCATCATATCCTCGTAGCGAGGTGCCCGGGACTGTGAGACAAACACCAGTGAGGCAACAGCGGTGTACACAACCGTGGCATTGCTGCTGTCATCCTCTTAACCATTCCTTTTGTTCATTGGAAATAGGGAAAGTTTGTATATTATGCCATTTTTTCTCATTTCCTTGTGGCCAGAAGTCCTGGAGACAGTGGGAAGGCAGGCGGTTCGGCATTATGACACGACCACCCCATCCAGTCATTCTTACAAGCCAAACTTTACTTTTCTCCTAAGTATCTGTATACGGAGAATATTGAGCTAGGTTAATGTTTACCTGATGAAACTTTTTTTCTGGTAGTTTTCGGCCTGTTTTGAATTAATTTGCATGTTATCTTTCCTGCAAATCATTAGTTTTAATTTTTTACCCCTAGCCCCCAAACCCCCATCAGAAACTAAAGTTTTGCAGTAAAAACGAAAAGCAGATTAATACAAAACAGACCAAAATGTACCAGAAAAAAAATCTTTTGTCCTCGCAAATAAATAACAGCAGTAACACTCACTGGCAATATTCCCTTCAAGAGGACTGGCTGCCACTTATCCAAGGACAACAAAAAAAAAAAAAGAAAAAAAAATTGCCAAGGGCAAAAAACAAAAAACAAACACTGAGATGACAGTCCCAGAAAAGGGCCCAAAGCAGTTGTAAAAAATAGAAACGTCTCTCAAAGGAATTCAAGTCGTAGGAAGGTGGAAACACAAAAGCAGGCAGGGAGTTCCCAAGTTTACCAGAGAAAGGGATGAATGATTGAGAATACTGGTTAACTCTTGCATTAGAGAGGTGGACAGAATAGGGGTGAGAAAAAGAAGAAAGTCTTGTGCAGTAAGGCTGTGGGAGAAGGGGAGGCATGCAGTTAGCAAGATTAGAAGAGCAGTTAGCATGAAAATAGTGGTAGAAGACTGCTAGAGATGCAACATTGCAGTGATGAGAGAGAGGCTGAAGACAGTCAGTTAGAGGAGAGGAGTTGATGAGACGAATAGTTTTTGATTCCGCTCTGTCTAGAAGAGTGGTATGAGTGGAATCCCCTCAGGCATATGAAACATACTCCATACATGGACAGATAAGGCCGTTGTACAGAGTTAGCAGCTGGGGGGTAAGAAAAACTGGCAGAGACAGTTCAGAATGCCTAACTTCATAGAAGCTGTTTTAGCTAGAGATGAGATGTGGAGTTTCCAGTTTAGTAAAGGACAGGCTGAGGATGTTCAGTGTAGAAGAGGGGGATAGTTGAGTGTCATTGAAGAAGAGGAGATAGTTGTCTGAAAGCTTTTGCCGAGTTGATAGATGGAGGAATTGAGTTCTTGAGGCATTGAACAGTACTAAGTTTGCTCTGCCCCAATCAGAAATTTTAGCGAGCTCTAAAGTCAGGCATTCTGTGGCTTCCCTGTGAGAACTGTTTACTTCCTGAAGGGTTGGAGATCTATGAAAAGATATGGAAAAGTGTGGGGTGGTATCATCAACGTAGGAGTGGATAGACCAAGAAGTTTGACGTAGATCATTAATGAAGAGTGTAAGAGAGTAATGAGAGAGTGGATGACAGGACAGAACTCTAAGGAACACTATTGTTAATAGATTTAGGAGAAGAACAGTGACTGTTCACCACATCAACAATAGAAAGGTTAGAAAGGAAACTGGAGATGAAGTTACCAAGAGAAGGATAAGAGCTGTAGGAGAGTAGCTTGGAAATCAAAGCTTTATGCAAGACTGTCAGAAGCTTGTGATATGTCTGAGGCAATAGCAAAAGTTTCACCAAAATCCTTAAAAAAGAGGATGACCTGGACTCAGTAAGGAAAGCCAGATCACCAGCAGAGTGGCTTGACAGAATCCATGCTGGTGATCAGATGGAAGGTTGTGAAGTGATAGATGTTTAAGAATCTTCCTTTTGAGGGTAGATTCAAAACTTTAGAGATGCATAAAACTAAAGCAATAAGATGATAGTTTGAGGGATTAGAATGGTCATCCTTTCTAGGAACAGACTGAATTTAGGCAAATTTCCAGCAAGAACGTAGATGTTGATAGACAGAGTTGGAAGAGTTTGACTAGGCAAGGTGCAGGCACAGAGGCACAATTCTGGAGAACAATGGTAGGGACCTCAACAGGTTCATAAGCCTTCTGAGGGTTAAGGCCAGTGAGGGCATGGAAAACTTCATTGCGAAGTGAAGCATTTTAATAGGTAGCATGAAGTACATAAGAACATAAAAAATAAGGAAAGCTGCAAGATGCCATCAGGCCTATACATGGCAGTCCCTGTATGAAATATACCTACCTATTTCCACCTATCATCCCCATCCATAAGTCTCTCTTTGAGCTTCCTAATGACTCAGTACTAACAACTTGATTACTGAATCTGTTCCATTCATCTACCACTCTATTTGAGAACCAATTCCTTCCTATTTCTTTTTCAACTAAATTTTTCAAGCTTGAACCTGTTATTTCTTGTTCTGCCCTAGTTAGTGATCCTAAGAATTTTGTTTATGTCCCTATTGTTATAACTGTTATACCACTTAAAGCAATGGCCCCCAACCTTTTGTAGGCAGTGGGTCACATCTGTTGTTGTAAACACAGTGGAGGGCACTGTTCCCCTCCCTCTCAAAAAAAAAAAAAAAAAAAAAAAAAATATATATATATATATATATATATATATATATATATATATATATATATATATATATATATATATATATATATATAATAATAATAATAATAATAATAATAATAATAATAATAATAATAAACGGTTTATCATTTAGGCAGTTAACAAACTGAAAATGTACATAGGGGATGGGGAAATACTTGACATTAATCCTAAAGGTAAGTCTAATCTAGAAGAGACTATTGATTGATGGCTCGCA
Source organism: Scylla paramamosain (assembly GCF_035594125.1). Lineage (NCBI taxonomy): Eukaryota > Metazoa > Arthropoda > Malacostraca > Decapoda > Portunidae > Scylla > Scylla paramamosain. The sequence goes on from NC_087168.1 coordinate 5,415,693, forward strand.
CCATGGTGGGAATCGCACTGAGTCTGTACCGGTCCGTGCGCGGTATATGTGTGTGTGTGTGTGTGTGTGTGTGTGTGTGTGTGTGTGTGTGTGTGTGTGTGTGTGTGTGTGTACAGTGCAACCTCAGTTATCGAATGTCTCCCTTTTCGAACAACTCGGTTTTCAAACAAAAATTTAGGTTCATAATTGCTTCGGTTTCTTTACCATAATTCGGTTTTCGAACAAAGTTACTTGATTTCAAATTCTACTAAACATAGCAAAAACAGCCATATATTACTAATTTATAGTTTCTATAAAAATTTCCTTTGTTTATATATATTTAGAGAAGAGACACAGAGAGTAAGACAGTAATTCAATATTTGAAATAAGTTAAATGGGATCCTGTTGAAGAAGTTGAAGAACTTTGATGTAAACAAACAAGGTTCAGTGCTCAGGAGTTATCCTGAGCCTCCTGTGGCTCTCTCTATGACTCACAATGCCATAAGTACTGCACAACTGCATTTTCCCCAGTAGCTTTTCCCAGCAACAAGATGTTTAAGTCTTATGATCACCTTAATTTTGGCGGTAAATTGGTTGCTCTTCTCTGTATCACTCTGTAAGGCTTCCCTCACTAGAAAAGTGACAAAGACTTGCATGGTCTAAACAGTGTCTTTTGATGAGTTCTGTGTTACTAAGTTCATTAAATACATCCTTTTTGGATAAAAAAAAAATTCTAAGCTGGAGATGTTGTGGAGCAGTCATCTTAGCAGTGGGAGTGTCGGTCATTACCTGCTAAGACATGGTGGATGGGTGTCTGAGAACAGATTAATCTATTTTACGATGATTTCTATGGGGAAACTAGTTTTGGTTTTCAAATATTTCAGATTTCGAACAGCATTCGGGAATGAATTAAATTAAATAACTGAGGTTCTAGTGTGTGTGTGTGTATATATATATATATATATATATATATATATATATATATATATATATATATATATATATATATATATATATATATATATATATATATATATAGAGAGAGAGAGAGAGAGAGAGAGAGAGAGAGAGAGAGAGAGAGAGAGAGAGAGAGAGAGAGAGAGAGAGAGAGAGAGAGAGAGAGAGAGAATTTTTCTTATCTTTCAAGAATTTAGTGAGAAGACTGGCTCTGAATTCCTTTTGCTAACTTAGATATCTCGATGTTGTAATTTGTAACCACCATTCTCATGCAGTCATTTAGGTGACTGTCAGTTAGACATGACCTATACTTGTATTTAAAATTTTCATTGTTGAAAATCCAGATTCATACATGTATGTTGGCCCAAAGCACGAACATAGATAAATGATAAATTTCCTTCAGAAGTGGAAATTTCCCCAACACTACTGATGTCCAGAATTCTGGGTGATTTGCTTTGCTTCTCAGTTCTAAGTCACTTTGCAATGTAATCATTTCAATCTCCAGGTCAGAGATGTTCAGGTTGAAAAGCAAGCTAAGTTGAGATGCAGTGTCACTGACATCACTTTTGCAAAATGGATATGATATGAACATGACTGTTGGCAGAACATTACTGAAGTGTGCAAATCTTATCTTAAACCCATCCAAGATTATGTTGAGCTGATTTGTGTATGTGTGAACACTGCATTTCATTTTTTTTTGTGTTCAGTTTTTTCTTGCAGCAAATGGAAGTGTAGTAAGAGCCCTTTAGAGATCTGGGACATCCATAGCTTCAACTTATTTATGAAGGCATTTACTGAACTTATAATTTGTGACAGGTTTCATTTGTGCTTACAACTCTAGAGTTAACTCATCAAGCTTAGATGTGATGTGAGTTAAAAATGCTAGGTCAGCTAGCCATTGTGGATCATCGAGTTCTTCATGTGAGTCCTGTCTTTCTTGCAAAAAAGCTCTTGATTTCAGGAATTAGATGTTCAGATCTTTGGAGAACTTTCTCCCTGCTTAGCCAGTGCAATTCTGTGTGCAAGAGAAGGTCACCATAATGAGCACTCACTTCATTTAGAAATGCTTTAAACAACCTGTGCTGAAGAGGTTTAGCACAAATGGAATTAATGATTTTCACAACTACCTTCATTACATGTTCATAGTTAATAACTTTGGAACCAAGCACTTGCTTATGTTTGATACGATGATAACTAATGAACTGAGGAAATGCAGGATCTTTTTGCACTGTGCTACAAAGCCAACATTGCTACCAGTCTTAGATGGGGCACCATCTGTTGTTACTGATGCAAGCTTTTGAAGAGTTAAACTGACCTTGTCTACAAAACTCTTAAAAACTTGATAAACATCTGCACCATGTGTGTACATGTGAGTTGATGTGTGAGGGTGAAGGGCAAGAGGAAGGGAGAAGTGTCCGAAAGGGTCAGAGGAGTGAGAGAGGGGGAGATATGTGTATGTTGGAGGGTCAGGTCATGCTGAGGTGAGGTTGAGGGGAGCAGAAGATGAAGTGGAGAAGATGGAGGGGACTGAGATGAGAGGATTAGAGGAAGTAAATGTAGATGAGTTGTATAAATATTTTGTTGATAAATTACATACTGGATAGTTAGCAAACATCCCTTAAAGAGCAATAAGATCGCAGAAGAATGACCCTAAATGGATGATTGTTAGGTTGAAATATTATGTAGGGCAGAAGAGAAGTATATATAAGAGATTAAAAACAGGGGAAGAGCTTTTTAAGGCCACAATATAATGAATTAGAACAGTCAGGAGGTTAACGAGGAAAGCTAAAAACAGTTATGAATTAAAGGTAGCCAGCCAGGCAAAGATGGACCACAAGGGATTTTATCAGGTATACAGGATGAAGAATAGGGAAACAATAGGTTTATTAAAGGCAGCAGATGGGGAGCTGGTTAGTTCTGGGGAGGAGATTAGTAAAATTCTGAACGAGTATTTTTTAACCGTCTTCACTTAGGAAAAAATGCAGGAAATGCTGAATAGTGAGCAGATGTTTAGAGCAAAAGAGAATGAGATGAGAAGCTGACAGATATTACCATAACTAAAGAGATAGTGGAATGGGAAATAGATAGGCTAAAAAAGTTCAAGACACCAGGACCAAATGAAATATATCTCAGAGTACTTAAGGAATGCAAAGAGGTTATTAGTGAACCATTAGTTTCTGTCTTTAGGAAATCACTTGAGTCAAGTGAGGTACCAGTAATGTGGAGGCAGGTGAATGTAGTACTTTAACATCTAATTATAGACCTGTCACTTTATTTTCTGTTGTAGGTAAAATGAGTCAATAATAGTGAAGAACATTAAGGAGCATTTAGACAAACATAACTTGATCAGTCAATCACAGCATGGCTTCATGAAGGGGAAGTCTTGCCTGACAAACTTGTTAAGTTTTCACAGTAAAGTTTATGAGGCAGATAATGGTGATAGTTATGACATCCTAGATCTAGAGTTTAGTAAAGCATTTGATAAGGTATCCCATCAGAGGCTCTTGAGAAAGGTTAGGGCGCACAGGATAGATGGGAAGGTGTTACACTGGATAAAGTTGTGGCTAAGTGACAGGTGACAGAGTTGCAATGAACGGCTCTAATTCCAAGTGGGGTCAAGTAATTAGTTGGGTGACACAGGGATCAATATTAGGGCCATTGTTTTTTTAACATATATCAAAGACTTGGATAGTGGAATTAGTAGTGATGTTAGTAAATTTGCAGATGACATGAAAATAGGTAGATTAATTAGGTCAGAATCAGATGCCATCACCTTGCAGGCAGATTTGGATAGGATGAATGAATGGACAGACAGATGGCAAATGCAGTTTAACATCAGCAGCTGCAAGATACTTAGCGTAGGTAGAGGAAACCCATACGGCAGGTACACAATAAACAATGAAGCTCTGGTAGGTTCAGGGTACGAAAAAGATTTAGGAGTTATAATCAGCACTGAACTCCGTCTAAGAAAGCACTGCATAGAGGCCAGAAACAGGGTTAGTAGGGTATTAGGATTAATTTTCAGATGTGTTAAAAGTAGAAGTTCTGAAGTAATATTAAAGTTATATTTGGTGCTGGTCAGACCTCATCTAAATAATGCTGTGCAGTTCCGGTCTCCATATTACAGAAAGGATATAGGTCTATTAGAATCAGTACAAAGGAGAATGACTAAAACGGATACAGGGGATGAGGAGTATTCCTTATGAAGCAAGATTGAAGCTATTAAATTTATATTCTTTAAAGAGATGTAGGTTAAGAGGGGACCTCATAGAAGTCTTTAATTAAGTCAGTGGTCCCAAACCAATAGCTCGCGGACACCATGGCACCCTTGGGACTATATTATGGTGCCTGCAAGGGTCAACCAGAAAACTATGAAACGTTCTTCATTTTAACATTTCTATATAGTTCTTTTTTTTATTTATTTTTATTCTAGCTATAACAATTAAGAAAATATGTAATATGAATCCACTAAAATTATTAATTATTACACACATAATTAGAGAGAGAGAGAGAGAGAGAGAGAGAGAGAGAGAGAGAGAGAGAGAGAGAGAGAGAGAATCTGTAGGAGGGGAGGAGGGAGTGAGGGTGTAGGACAGATGAGTACTACACACTAGACTTACCGCTAGGTGTTGTGTTTAGGTTCATTACTCAATTCGTTCACCAGCGCAGTTGGTGTCTATCTTTTGCATGGTGCGGAGTACTTCACCACTGCACATTCAGCACTTGTGTTATTCACATTGATTTCATTCATACTAAAGAGAACAGTAATAGCTTCTAGTTCAAAGAAACAAAGTCACAATTACAACTTTCATGAAGAAGGGGAAGAAACCTATTTTTTCTTGTCAGTTTGAGAGAGAAGTGTGTGTGCTTAATTTGTCATCCTACTGTTGCAGTATCCAAGAAAAGCAATGTTATCCATGTAGTGGAATGCTGTTCCAATATTTCTCACACATTTTATATGTATCTGAATATCTTTTCTACATGCTTCTCTGACTGTTGACTATCCTGTATTGTCACTCCCAGATCTTTCTCTTCTTGTATTCTTATTATATCTTCATTAACCATTATATATGTCCATTTGGGTTTCTTTTAACTTTTTTCCCATATACATTACATGACATTTTTTCACATTAAATTCCATCCCCCATTTCTTACACTAGTCCCAGATTTTATTTAAATTCTCTTGTAGAATTTCACAGTCTTTGTTGTTTCTTACATGTCTTTGTAATTTGCATCATCTGCAAACAAGCTCATGGAACTCTTTACTCCTTCAGGCATATCATTTATGTAGATCAGGAAAAGTATTGGTGCCAGCACTGATCCTTGTGATAGTATCTACTTTTCTCCATTTTTATTTTTAATCTTTTACTACCATTATAATTTTTCTTCCCTTTAAGTGACTTTCCATTCAGTTTTCTATTTTTCCATTTACTATATTTTCTATCTTCCATTATAGCTTGTTGTGAGGAACTGTCAATTTTAATTTTTAAATTTTAAATTTTTAATTAATTAATTTTTTTTTATAGATCTAAATACACAGTGTAACCATCCATCCCTCTCCTGTGTTATGTCAGTCACTTGAATTGGAGCTCATCAAATTTGTTACACATGATCACTTTTGTCTTAAACCATACTGTTTTTTTTCTGATATTATATCATGTTTTTTCTAGAAATTTTGTTCACTGCTTCTTTATTACTTCACAGATCTTACATACCATGCTGGTCATTGATATTGTCTATAGTTTAGTGGTTCTTCTTTCTTTCCACTTATAAATTGGCACTATGTGTGCTGTCTTCCATTCTGTAGGCATTCTTCCAGTTGGTAATGAGCACTTAATTCAGTTAACTGTTTCCTGCACTCATTTAAAATGAAACCTGATACTCCATCTGATCCTCTCGCTTTTTCTCTCTTCCAATACCCCTATCATTTTATATGCAGCCGTATGGTTGTCAGCTAGGTATTTAGGTTTACTGATAAGTTTTTGTATAATTGAGAAAAGATAGATCAATGGCATACACTTGTGTTTCAGAAGTTTGAGTTTATCATCCCTGTTATGTATGGATGAACTGACAAGTTACCTTTGTGACAAAAGGCTTACATAGATAAATATTTGTCCTCTAAACCACTGTTGGTCAAGACATGATTTTAATGATCTACTTTTTTTTTTCTTTTTAGAAATTAAATTGCCTGTGACTTGACCAAAGACAACATGGTGAAGAAGAAGATTGACAACCGAATACGCATCCTGATTGAAAATGGAATGGTGGTGGGCCATAGAACCCTTGTGGTGCTTGTTGGGGATAAGAGCAGAGATCAGGTCAGTTTTGATGTGTCTTTGTCTTGGTGGTGTTACCTCTCATGTTAATGTTGTATCACATATTTACATAATCTTTTATACTATATACTGTGGAACCTCAGTTCTTGAACTTAATTTGTTCCTGAATGCCATTCAAAATTCAAAATGTTAAAGAACCAAAATAATTTTTCCCATAGGAATCAATGTAAAAATTAATTAATCTGTTCTTAGACACCTGTTTACACTGTCTTAGTGGCTCATGACATGGTCCCACAGCCAAGATGGCTGCTTCACAACATCTCCAGCTAACAAATTATTTATCCAGAAAGGACGTATTGAATGAACTTAGTGATATAGAACTCATCAGAAGATACTGTTTATACCGATCTAGTGATGGAAGCCTTACAGAGGGAGATAGAGACGAGCAACCCACTTACCACCAAAATGAAGGTGATCATAACACTCAGACATCTTGCTGCTGGGAAAAGCTACTGGAAAATGCAGTTGTGTAATAGTGATGGCATTGGGGGTCATTGAGAGAGCCATAGGTGCCTTGGGATTACTCCTGAGCACCAAAAAGCTTGTTTACATTAAGGCTTTTTCAATGGGATCAATGGGATTTAATTTCTGTCTTACACTCATGTGTCTCTCCTCCAAATATATAAAAACAAAGTAAATATTTATAGAAACTGTAAGTTAGTAATAAACAGCAGCTTTTGCTATGTCTTTTAATATTTGAAATCAAGTAATTTTGTTCTAGAACCAAATTATGGTACTGCAACTGAAGCAATCATTATGGTCTGACCATTTTGAATTGAGCATTTAGGTGTTGTCCTCTCCAGGGATTCCCTAGCCTGCTGCCCTGCCACACTTATATCAAGACACCTCATCTCAGGTACTTCCTACTTCAAAATTAAATGGTGTTGTAGTTTATATATATACATTGTGGTGCTTGAAAAAAGGTAAGTTAGTGTAATATGTGGTTTTTTTTTTTATGATACTTGCATTATTTATTTTTTTGCAAACATCACAGCACCCGGCAACATTTCCTCCAGGTGTTGTCATGTCTCCATGGAAGATCGAGTGAAGTCACACAGTCAGAGTGACTGTTAATCCATTGTCACTTCTCGCACCACTAGCTTGGATGGAAGCTACCATTCCCGCTTGCTCTCGTCACCTACAAAGCTGAGAGAAGAGCTTACTTACTTAGTAAATAAGTGTTTTTGGGAAGAAAAGGCTAATAGGGGGTCATTAATTAACCCTCAAGAGCTGTTGCCCGAACAACGAAAGCCACCGACATGCCTTGACTTTTACCTTGATGGTGGCCTGGAAAAAGTTGTAACTAAAGAATAAAAATATAACATCATAGTTTAAGGGAAATATCATATCTAAAAAGAAATCTGTCACATTTAAACAAAATTCACAATGGAGAGAGAGAGAGAGAGAGAGAGAGAGAGAGAGAGAGAGAGAGAGAGAGAGAGAGGGGGGGGGGGGCAGCTTGGATGACTGACAGGCAGATTTTTCTCAAATTTTAATGATTCATAGGCAAGTATAAATCTCTTATACAAATAAATTTGCAAATTTGCATGAAATGTAGATTGTAAATGCAGAGAGAGAGAGAGAGGTGTATGGGGAGTGAGGTTATTAGCGACACATAGGCTCTAATCTGATAATTGCCCAGTACAAGATGTGACAGTGCTGCAGGGTGGGGAATCCCTAGAAAGGACAATGCCTAAATGCTCAATTCAAAATGGTCAGACCATAGTTCGTTCAGAATTTAGTTTGAAAACTGATTCCACTCTAGTTTTATCATTGTTATCCCTCAGTTTAGCCACCATGAAGTGAAGTACTGATTTTGCTGTTTGATTAGCATGAAAGAAATCATAGCCCTTAGAAATAATTTTTTTTATAATATGACACAGTGGAAAGTTTCATTAAAAATATCCTTAATTTCATTCTCTACTAGAACCCTCCATGTCTGCCTTATATCATGGAAATACAATTCTTACATGATGGGTTCTGATCCATCTCCTCATCCTGTTTTAGGCACATTTTGTGGCTTGCTAATGTTTAAACTCCTATGATAGAAGTATATTCTAATGTAAGTTTTCTGATTTGTATCTTGAAGGTTGTGTATTTGCATCACATGTTGTCCAAGTCCAGTCTGAAGCAAGCCAATGTGCTATGGTGCTACAAGAAGGAGTTGACCTTCTCCTCCCATCGAAGAAAGAGAATGAAGCAGCTCAAGGCTAAAATCAGATCTGGACAAGCTGAGATAAATGAGGATGATCCCTTTGAGATGTTTGTGTCCATGACTGACATCAGGTATTGTTTCTATAAGGAGACTCACAAAATTCTGGGCAACACCTACAAAATGTGTGTATTGCAGGTGAGTGACATGAGGTGCCTCCAGGCCAGCACTGTAGTGTTTAATTGTGGCAAGTGGACAGCACCTTTATGGGACAAAACTTTATGTATAGATTTTTAGTAGATAAATTGTAAACAAATAAATCCACACCAGATTGAGACAAATCTTGGAAGTTGAATTAAGCTAAAGAACATGTACTTACATTTGTATAAGACTTAAGATCAAAACAAATCTTACATGATTAATAACACTGTAATTGCTACAGGACTTTGAGGCTCTGACACCCAATATATTGTGCCGCACCATGGAGACTGTGGAGGGTGGAGGACTGATAGTGCTGCTGCTGCAGAGCCTCACCTCCCTGCGCCAGCTGTACACCCTCAGTATGGACGTGCATGCCCGCTATCGCACTGAGGCACATCAGCATGTTGTGCCCAGGTTCAATGAGAGGTGTGTGCATCTCTAAACTTTGCTTGTTAACTGATTGCTTAATTTCTTCCTGTGCCTTCATTTAATATTGTATTACTTCACTTTATAAGTTGGATTTTGCCATTCTGTGAGTTTGTCTTCATTATATGGTATATTGCATTGCTTGATAAGGTAAGATTTATTAGAAATCTGCCAAATTTCTTGTACATTTATTATGCTGTTATCATATTACATTGGTTAAGAAAAATACTGAATGTAGGAATTCATGTCTGTTGGCCTTCTTAGAGGCAAGATATGGTGGTGATGGTGGTGCAGCCATCCTTCAGAAGGTTTCTTTTGAAGGTTCATCCTGTCATTGGCCTCATGTCCTGTCTGTGTGGTGATGGATGACCACCTGCGAGTCTTGCCCATCTCTTCTCACCTGCGGGACCTCCAGGTGGTGGCCCCACCCTCCACCACCACCCCTCTGTCCCTGCAGGACCAAGAACTTAAGGACCTGAAAGAATCACTGAAGGACAATCCCCCCATTGGACTTTTGATTGACTTGTGTAAAACATTAGATCAGGTGAGTTGTTATGTTCAAGGTGCAAACAGATTGATCACAATGATATGGTTTTAACACATGCTACACCCTTTCTATTGATCCCTTCAATGCAGTGGTAAATGTGATGCATCACCATTGGTCTTCGGAGCTGTGTATTGATTCAAGATGCATTATTGTTTATCAGGAAGTTTTTGAGTAAAAATCTGTCTTGCTCTGCAGCACAAGTCATTGAGGCTTATGTTCACATACTTCTTCCACTCAGATCTGTAGATCAACCCTGCACTGGACAGCCAGTCATGAAGCAAAAAAAAAAATCATTCTACATTTGTAGTAGCTCTTACCTTGTGTAGTGACTAATCTGCTGTAGAGCACCACTGCCACTCACTCATTTTTCTGACTCAGAATAGAGGTCTTCCACTCCCAGGCTGGTAACTGCTATTTCATAATGTACAGATTATTCTGTAATTGCCATCTATCTGGCATACTCCTTGTGATATGAGAGTAAATGGTAGTTGTATTTCCCACTAAACTTTTCAAACTAAGGCCTGATTTGCTCTTTCTGGTGGAATGTGACATTTAACAGCATACATTAAAATCTTAAACTGAACTATATGGGGCAAGGTGGCTGACGGTTTATTCAAAAGTTTGGCTTATACACATTTTTGGCCGGTTTCTTTGTACATAAACATGTACGTTTATTGTTATTTCGAGCTTATTTGTTAGCTCCTTATGAACCCAAGATAGATATTTACAGCATATTTTGTTATTACACACTAGATATTTACAACATATTTTGTTATTACACACTATACAGTGCACTAACTGGTCACTTAACATTATGCAACTACACACTTAGTTCTCACTTAAGAGCTCATTTAGCTGTACACATCACAATGGTCACATAAAAGCTAACAATATTATGCACTGTACTACTGGTGTACTTTTGCTTATCGCTCAAAGTTTGAGTCAGAGATGTTGGCTGGTGGCTCTGATGTGATTTAGGATGGAGTGGAGCTGGGCAGACTGGCTGAGGAGGTTGATAATCTGATATTTGCCTTATTTGGGTTTGGTTTAGGGAGATTTAGGGAGTACATGGATGCATCTTCTCGTCTCTTTGTTAGACAGGAACCATCTTTTAAGCCCTGTTCACACATTGGCGAATTTGGACGGTGAATGTGTTGCAACTCCATTGCAACTCATTCAAAGCGGAGTCACTAGACCAGGCTAAGTCGCAGCACATTGGCATGCTAACGGTGAATGTTTTGGACTGCTCAGAACATTTGCAGCCGAGTCATCACGGCTAGGAATCGCAGCACATTCGCAGTGGTGTCGCAACACTGTTGCAACGGATTTGCAGTGGTGTCACAGCAAGTTTGCAGCATTGTCGCAGTGGATTTGTCATATTAGTAATCACTTCTATAAGCCCTTCACACCTTTGTCCTAGGATCAGGTGACACTGGATTGATACTTCCATGCAAAGATGATTTTCCTAGACAGACTGGCTGTGACCAGATTCTCTCTCTCTCTCTCTCTCTCTCTCTCTCTCTCTCTCTCTCTCTCTCTCTCTCTCTCTCTCTCTCTCTCTCTCTCTCTCTCTCTCTCTCTCTCTCTCTCTCTCTCTCTCTCTCTCTGCACACACACATGCATAGAAAAAAAAAAAAAAAAAATATATATATATATATATATATATATATATATATATATATATATATATATATATATATATATATATATATATATATATATATATATATATATATATATATATATATATCCCCAGGTCGAACTGCCTTTCTGTCGACGACCCTAAGTGTCTTGACACTCCCCTCAACTTTTTCTTCATTAACTTCTGCAACATTCATGGTCTAAGATCTAATTTTCAATCTGTAGAACACCACTTCTCCTTTTCTAAACCTCATCTTCTTTTCCTCACTGAAACTCAGGTGTCTGAGGCAACTGACAGTAGCTCCTTTTCTGTTCCCTCCTACTTTCTCTATCCTCATTTTCGATCCAAAGCTGGATGCTGCGTTTATGTGCGCAATGACTTAACCTACTCTCGTGCCCACGCTCTTGAATCTTCCGAGTTTTCCACCATCTGGCTACGACTACAGAGTCACTCACACTAAATTTATCTGTGCTGTATACCTCTCACCTAACTCCTCTGACTATAAGAAATTCTTTGACTACTTAACTTCGAAAGTGGAGCACATTCTGACCCTCTTCCCTTTTGCAGAGATCTCCATTCTTGGAGACTTCAATGTTCACCACCAGCTTTGGCTTTCCTCTCCCTTCACTGACCATCCTGGTGAACTAGCCTTCAACTTTGCTATCCTCCATGACCTAGAGCAATTGGTGCAACACTCTACTCATATCCCTGACCGTCTTGGAGATACGCCGAACATTCTTGACCTTTTTCTGACCTCTAATCCTTCTGCTTATGCTGTCACCCTTTCTTCTCCGTTGGGCTCCTCCGATCACAATCTCATACTGTAAAATCCCTCTTATCCGGCATCAACGGGACCACTGACATGCCAGATACTTGAATATTGCCAGATACTTGAATAGAAGTGAAATTATGTCCACAATCATCACCCTACACTCACGCATCTTACCATAACAAAGATCAGCTGATCTTAATCAGCAGCTGATCTGATCAGCTGCTTAAGTGTAAGCACAACACGCTTCCTCTTTTCTACAACTTTAGGCATGATGAAGGTGTCAGGCGATAAACAGTGCACATGCGGGACTGAGTCACTGAGTAAACACAGTGCAGTGGGCCACGGGTGGCACGAAGCAGTGCGCTCTGGTGGTGAGGGGACAAAGTATGCCTCGCACGGGAATTTTAATTGATTTTATGAGTACACATTGATTTTTTATTGATTTTAAGGCACGGGGAAAAAATGTGCCGGATACTTGAAGCTGCTGGATACTCGAATGCCAGATGAGAGGGATTTTACTGTATCTTTATCCTGTCCTATCACTCCAGTCCCTCCTCAGGATCCCCCTAAGCAAAGGTGTCTCTGGCATTTTGTCTCTGCTAGTTGGGGGGACCTGAGGAGGTATTTTGCTGATTTTCCTTGGAATGACTACTGCTTCCGTGTCAGAGACCCATCTTTGTGTGCAGAGCGCATAACAGAGGTGATCGTGTCTGGCATGGAGGTGTACATTCCTCACCTTCATGTCCTAAACTTTCTAAACCTTGGTTTAATACAGCTTGTTCTCGTGCTATACATGATAGAGAGGTGGCCCATAAAAGGTACTTAAGCTTTCCATCACCAGAATCTCATGCACTTGTCCGAAACCATGCCATTTCTGTTCTTCAACTAGCCAAAAACTCCTTCATTAAGAGAAAATGTCAAAACCTTTCAAGATCTAACTCCCCTTGTGACTTCTGGCATCTAGCCAAAAATATCTCCAATAACTTTGCTTCTTCTTCTTTCCCTCCTCTATTTCAACCAGATGGCACCACTGCTATCATATCTATTTCTAAAGCTGAACTCTTCGCCCAAACCGTTGCTAAAATCTCTACCTTGCACAATTCTGGGCTTGTTCCTCCCTCTCCTCCACCCTTTGACTACTTCATGCCACCTATTAGAATTCTTCGCAATGATGTTTTCCATGCCCTTGCTGGCCTAAACCCTCAGAAGGCTTATGGACCTGATGGGATCCTTCCTATTGTTCTCCGAAACTGTGCCTCCGTGCTTGCACCTTACCTAGTCAAACTCTTTCAGCTCTGTCAGTCAACATCTACCTTTCCTTCTTACTGGAAGTTTGCTACATTTAACCTGTTCCTAAAAAGGTTGACTGTTCTAATCCCTCAAACTACCGTCCTATTGCTTTAATTTCCTGCCTATCTAAAGTTTTTGAATCTATCCTCAACAGGAAGATTCTTAAACATCTATCAGTTCACAACCTTCTATCTGATCGTCAGTATGGATTCCATCAAGGCTGCTCTACTAGTGATCTTCTGGCTTTCCTTACTGAGTCTTGGTCATCCTCTTTTGGAGATTTTGGTGAAACTTTAGCTGTTGCCTTGGACATATTAAAAGCTTTTGATAGAGTCTGGCACAAAGCTTTGATTTCCAAACTGCCCTCCTACGGTTTCTGTCCTTCTCTCTCTAACTTCATCTCAAGTTTCCTTTCTGGCCGTTCTATTGCTGCTGTGGTAGACGGTCACTGTTCTTCTCCTAAATCTATTAACAGTGGTGTTCCTCAGGGTTCTGTCCTGTTACCACTCTCTTCTTATTATTCATTAATGATCTTCTTAACCAAACTTCTTGTCCTATCCACTCCTATGCTGATGATACCACCCTGCACTTTTCCACGTCTTTTCATAGATGTCCAACCCTTCAGAAGGTAAACATTTCATGCAGGGAAGCCACAGAACGCTTGACTTCTGATCTTTCTAAAATTTCTGATTGGGGCAGAGCAAACTTGGTATTGTTCAATGCCTCAAAAACTCAATTCCTCCATCTATCAACTTGACATAACCTTCCAGACAACTATCCCCTCTTCTTCAGTGACACTCAACTGTCCCCCTCTTCTACACTGAACATCCTCGGTCTGTCCTTTACTTATAATCTGAACTGGAAATTTCACATCTCATCTCTAGCTAAAACAGCTTCTATGAAGTTAGGTGTTCTGAGATGTCTCCACCAATTTTTCTCACCCCCCTCAGCTGCTAACTCTGTACAAGGGCCTTATCTGTCCATGTATAGAGTATGCTTCACATGTCTGGGGGGTTCCACTCATGCTGCTCTTCTAGACAGGGTGTAATCAAAAGCTTTTCGTCTCATCAACTCCTCTCCTCTAACTGACTGTCTTCAGCCTCTCTCTCACTGCCGCAGTGTTGCATATCTAGCTGTCTTCTACTGCTATTTTCATGCTAACTGCTCTTCTGATCTTGCTAACTGCATGCCTCCCCTCCTTCCGTGGCCTTGCTGCTCAAGACTTTCTTCTTTCTCTCACTCCTATTCTGTCCACCTCTCTAACGCAAGAGTTAACCAGTATTCTCAATCATTCATCCCTTTCTCTGGTAAACTCTGGAACTCCCTGCCTGCTTCTGTATTTCCACCTTCCTATGACTTGAATTCCTTCAAGAAGGAGGTTTCAAGACACTTATTCATCAATTTTTGATAACTGCTTTGACCCTTTTATGGGACTGGCATTTCAGTGGGCATATTTTTTTTATTGGATTTTTGTTGCCCTTGGCCAGTGTTCTTCCTACATTAAAAAAAAAAAAAAAAAAAAAAAAAAAAAATATATATATATATATATATACGAGTATATATGTATATATATATATATATATATATATATATATATATATATATATATATATATATATATATATATATATATATATGTGTATATATATATATATATATATATATATATATATATATATATATATAAATAAGATGAGATTTAAATGATGATGAGAGGAGTAAATTGAGAGAGATGAGAGAAGGTAAAGCAAAAAAAAAAAAACACTAAATCAAGTGAGAATTTGTATGGAAAATTGTTGATTTAAAGACAAGAAAGTGGTGGTTGAAGACTGCCAGGGAGGATGAGCAATAATAGAGAGGGAATATAATATATTGAAGGTTATGTATGCAAATATAGAATGGTTTGTGACAAGTATATTGGAGTTAAGGGATATTCTAAAAGATAACAAGCCAGGAGGAGGCAGTAGGCACCTGCCAAAACGATAATCACCCCCAGTGAGGTCTAAAGCACTGGATCAGGGGGTGCTGTGAACTCATCATTAAATTCAGCTGTGACCTCACTGAACGTTTTCCTTTGTGTCTCAATACAATGGGGCAGTCACAGCCTGTCCTTTAAAGACCACTCTCTTTCACACAAAACTGTAGGCACCTAATTACACACTCAAAATTATCATGGCCTACACCAGCCTTGGAGTCCCCATCTGGGAAGGGGACCATAAATGTCCCCCAGGTCAGGCTGCTTTTCTGGCATTGACCCTAAGTGTCTTAACACCCCCCTCAACTTTTTCTTCATTAACTTCTGTAACATTCATGGTCTTAGATCTAATTTTCAATCTGTAGAATATCATCTCTCCTCTACTAAACCTCATCTTCTTTTCCTCACTGAAACACAGGTGTCTGAGACAACTTACATAAGTCTCTTTTCTGTTCCCTCTTAATTTCTCTATCCTCATCTTCAATCCAAAGCTGGATGTTGCATTTATGTGTGCAGTGACTTAACCTGCTCTCATGCCCATGCTCTTGAATCTTTCGAGTTTTCCACCATCCGGCTATGACTACAGAGTCCCTCTCAAACTAAATTTAACTGTGCTGTATATCTCTCACTATAAGAAATTCTTTGACTCTTTAACTTCCAAAGTGGAGCACATTTGGACTCTCTTCCATTTTGCATAGATCTCCATTCTTGGAGACTTCAATGTTCACCACCAGCTTTGGCTTTCCCCTCCCTTCACTGACCATCCTGGTGAACTAGCCTTCAACTTTGCTATCGTCCATGACCTAGAGCAGTTGGTACAACACACTGTCTTGTAGATATGCCCAGCATTCTTGACCTTTTCCTAACTTCAAATCCTGCTTATGCTGTTACCCTCTCTTCTCTGTTGGGGTCCTCCAATCACAGTCTCATATCTGTATCTTGTCCTATTGCTACAATCCCTCCTCATGATCCAAATAAGCATGGGTGCCTCTAGCATTTTGCCTTTGCTAATTGGGAGGACCTGAGGAGGTATTTTGCTGATTTTCCTTGGAATGACTACTGCTTCCCTGACAGAGACCTGTCTCAGTGTGCCGAGCACATAACAGAGGTGATAGTGTCTGGCATGGAGGTGTACATTCCTCACTCTTTTTCTGACCTGAACCTTCCAAATCTTGGTTTAATACAGCCTGTTCTTGTGCTATACATGATAGAAAGGTAGCCCACAAAAGGTACGTAAGCCTTCCATCACCAGAATCTCATGCACTTTATATTTCTGTCCAGAACCATGCTAAATTCCTGCCTATCTAAAGTTTTTTAATCTATCCTCAACAGGGAGATTCTTAAACATCTATCACTTCACAACCTTTTATCTGATCACCAGTGTGGGTTCCGTCAAAGCTACTCTACTGGTGATCTTCTGGCTTTCCTTACTGAGTCTTGGTCATCCTCTTTTAGAGATTTTGGTTAAACTTTTGTTGTTGCCTTAGACATATCAAAAGCTTTTGACAGAGTCTGGCACAAAGCTTTGATTTCCAAACTACCTTTTTATGGCTTCTATCCTTCTCTGTGTAACTTTATCTCGTTTCTTTCTGACCATTCTATTGCTGCTGTGGTAGATGGTCATTGTTCTAAATCTGTTAACAGTGGTATTCCTCAGGTTTCAGTCCTGTCACTCACTCTTCCTGTTATTCATAAATGATCTTTTAAACCAAACTTCTTGTCCTATCCACTCCTACACTGATGATACCACCTTGCACTTTCCACTTCTTTTTACAGACATCCAACCCTTTAGAAAGTAAATTAATGCAGGGAAGCCTGACTTCTGATCTCTCTAAAATTTCTGATTTGGGCAGAGCAAACTTGATATTGTTTAATGCCTCAAAAACTCAATTCCTCCATCTATTAACTGAACACAACCTTCCAGACAACTATCCCCTCTTCTTCAATGACACTCGACTGTCCCCCTCTGCTACACTGAACATCCTTGGTCTGTCCTTTTCTTATAATCTAAATTGGAAACTTCATATCTCATCTCTAGTGAAAACAGCTTCTATGAGGTTTGGTGTACTGAGATGTCTCTGCCAGTTTTTCTCACCCCTCCAGCTGTTAACACTGTACAAGGGCCTTATTCGTCTATGTATGGAGTTTGTCTGAGGAGGTTCTACTCATACCGTTCTTTTAGACAGGGTGGAATTAAAAGCTTTTTGTCTCATCAACTCATCTCCCCTAACTGACTGTCTTCAGCCTCTTTCTCATTGCTACACTGTTGCATCTCTAGCGATCTTCTACCGCCATTTTCATGTTAACTGCTCTTCTGATCTTGCTAACTGCATGCCTCCCCGCTTCTGGGGCATTGCTGCACAAGACTTTCTTCTTTTTCACACCCCTATTCTGTCCACCTCTCTAATGCAAGAGTTAACCAGTATTCTCAATCATTGATCCCTTTTTCTGGTAAACTCTGGAACTCTTCCTATGACTTGAACTCCTTCAAGAGGGAGGTTGCAAGACACTTATCTTTCAGTTTATGTCTACCACTACGGACCCTGTTTGGGGATTGGCATCTCAGTGGGTTTTTTTTTTTATAAAATTTTTGTTGCCCTTGTCTGGTGCCCCTCTGACAAAAAAGAAAGATATGTCTAACAGACCAAATTAAAAAAGGAAATACAAATAAAATTTGAAGAGGAAGGATGCAAAATTTGGAGGAAAGATAGAAAAGATAAAGGTGCGGGAGGAGTGTTAATATTGGTGAGGAAGGATATCTTTGTTGATGAAGTGGAATACTGTAATGGGATGGAATAAGTTTTGGGTATTGTAGTTAAAGATGGCAGGAAGAAAAAGAGAAAGATTATTGTCACACATATACTACTGAAGACAAATGCATGGAAGACAAATGAGCATAAGATGATGCAAAGAGAAGTAAGGAAATGCTTGGAAAATATAATAAAAAAAACAACAAATAAGATGCTGCTTATGAGTGGCTTTAATTGCAAGAATGTAAGTAAATTGGGAGGAGTTGTAAATAGGGAAGGGTGCAGATTTGTCGAGTGAAGA
The DNA here is from genome assembly GCF_035594125.1 of Scylla paramamosain. Lineage (NCBI taxonomy): Eukaryota > Metazoa > Arthropoda > Malacostraca > Decapoda > Portunidae > Scylla > Scylla paramamosain. The sequence goes on from NC_087168.1 coordinate 5,434,021, forward strand.
GATAATGCAATTAGCAATGGTGAATACTCTGGAACAGTATGTAGATGAAGCTACAAAGATATAGAGAAGAGCTGATTTCAATCCTTGATCTAGTGTTTACCAGCAAGCTGGAATTCAGGCCTAATATGAAATATTTGCCTCCATTAGGAAAAATGATCACATTGTATGTTAAATTAGAAGGGATAAAAGCAAAGGATTGGAAAGAAGACTACAGACATGGCAGACTAAACTATGCAAAGACAAATTTTGAAGAACTTCAAAAATTTTGTGGAATTATAAAGTGGGATAAGTTGTTGAAAGACAAGGATGTATAGACAAAATATGAAGCACTATTAGATAAGTACAATGAGGGAGTGTTTAAATTTGCACCAATGTACAAAGTAAAAGAAGAGTGGGCATAATTGGTGTAATGCCAGATGTGCAAAAGCCAAAAAGGACAAGGATAAGGCATGGAAGAAGGTGAAAAAACAGTGGAATTAAGGAAATAGAGAAGAATATAAACAAGCAAGAATTGAATATCTTAGGATAAGAAGAGAAGAAGAAAGGAACTGAAAAGAATATAGTAGACAAATGTAAAGATGAAGCTAAGCTTTTCTTTAGATACTTAAATGGTAAAATGAAACATAAAGATAGTATTAAGTTAAAAAGAGGTGGAAGGACACATGAAGATGATGAGAAGATGAGTGGAATTATGAATGAGAATTTTAAATATGTATTTAAAAAGAAAGTAGATTTTATAGTACCTACAGGTGGAGTGTCAAATGAAGGGTTACATGAAATTAAGGTGAAAAACATGAAATCTACAAGTTGCTGAGTGACTTAGATGTTAGAAAAACAATGGGACCAGATAATGTGTCAGGGTGGGTATTGAAAGAATGTAGAGAACAACCAATCTGGAATGTGGTAAATAGTTCAGTGAATGTAGGGAGTGTGCCTAAAGGATGGAAAAGAACCAATATAATACCCATCTATGAAGGTGATAAAATGGAGCTATTAAACTACAGACCAGTATCATTAACTAGCATCATAGGTAAACTCTGCAAAATTATATTAAAAACAAATGAGTGCAATATTTGGAAGAAAATGAGATAATTACAGATAGATAATTTGGATTTAGGCGAAAAAGATCATATGTTACAAGCCTGTTGAGTTTCTATACAAGAATGATAGATGTACAAGAGAGAGAGAGAGATGCTGTATATCTGGATATAAAAAAAACATTTGACGGGGTACCTTGCATGAACCTGCTGTGGAAATTGGAAAATGTAGGGGGATTAAATGGCAAAATATTAAGTTGGATTGAAGACTATTTGAAGGACAGACAAATGAAGACAATAATCAGAGATAATACTTCAAGCTGAAGTGAGGTAAGAAATGGAGTACTACAAGGATCTGTATTAGCACTGATTATGTTTCAGAGATATATATATATATATATATATATATATATATATATATATATATATATATATATATATATATATATATATATATATATATATATATATATATATATATATATATATATATATATATATATATATATATATATATATATATATATATATATATATATATATATATATATATATATATATATAAATAATATATAGAAAGGATTAAATAGCTACATTAATATGTTTGTTGATGATACAAAGTTGCAGAGACTTACAAAGAGTCAGGAGGATTGTAAGGAGCTACAGAGAGATTTGGATAAAATTTATGTTTGGAGTCTGAAGTGGAAACTTAAATTTAATCCTAAGAAATGTCATGTGATGGAGATAGGAAAAAAGAATGAGGAGACTTACATGGAGCTATAAAATGGGTGAAGATACGATAGTAAAAACTAAAAAAAGAAAAGTATTTTGGGGTGATTATCTAGGACACACTGTCACCAGAGAAGCATGCAAGTGGGATTTTTTGGTTCCACATACTGTAAAATTACAGTGGCTATTACCTACATGGACATGGATACAATGAAAAAAATAATTACAACTATGATACACTCCAAGTTAAAGTATGCTGCAGTCGTATGGTCTCTACACAGGAAGAAGAATATAAGGAAACTGGAATGAATACAGAGGACAACAACAAAGATGCCAGAATTGAAGGAAAAGACTTATGAAGAGTGACTGGAAGAAATGAGATAAATAACATTGGAAGAGAGAAGAGAAAGGGGAGACTTGATAACAATGTAGAAATTAATAAACTATGGAAAAGGTAGACAGAAAAGTTTTGGAGATACATATAAATGAAGGAACAAGATGTACAAGAGGACATACAAAAAAGATTAAGAAGAGTAAATATTTCAGTAACATCAGTAAACATGGTTTCCCGTGCTGAAGCATTGGTCTCTGGAATAGTTTAAGTAATGAAGTGGTTACAGCTGCTAGTGTGAGCAAATTTAAAGAAAAACTGGATTACTGCAGATATGGAGACAGGATAAATTAGCTTCAGCTCGGGCTTTGTACAATTCAACTAAGTATATATATATATATATATATATATATATATATATATAGAGAGAGAGAGAGAGAGAGAGAGAGAGAGAGAGAGAGAGAGAGAGAGAGAGAGAGAGAGAGAGTGGGATAGATGACAAGAGGGAGGAAAAGGGGAAAGATGGAAGAGGGGGGCAGGGAAGGGAGAAGAAGGGAAGGGGAGAAAGAGAGAAGGGGGAGGAGAGAAAGAAAGGGAGAGGGAGGGAATGGGAAGAGAGAGAGAGAAACACACACACACACACGCACGCACACACACATGCACACACACACACACACACACACACACACACACACACACACACACACACACAGGTATTGTATTTCTAAATTAGGGAGTAAAGTGGGGGAAGAAGAAAGTCAGCTTCTTCATGGGCTGAAATGAATAAGTGCTTTTTCAGTGTTTTCAGTACCTTGAGTTTTGCAGTCTTCAAGTTTAGTGCTATACCTTATGAAGAAAGCAAGCATGAAACTCGGGAATATATATATATATATATATATATATATATATATATATATATATATATATATATATATATATATATATATATATATATATATAACAACCAGGTTACTTTTAATCTCCTCCAGTTGAAGATCCAACTCAAGCTGTATAAACTTTATTCAGTTTGCCATGTAAGCATTCTGATGGCCCGCACACAAGGAAAGCTCGCACACTTATGAGAAGGTTATAAGTGTCTCCTATATAAAATGCTCCATTGATGAGTTGTACTACATTCGCAGTGCATTCGCAGTGGAGTGGCAGTGTGTTCGCAATGTGCTCTCCATGGTTGCAGGGGATTTGCTTTGGTGTCACATTGCAGTTGCAACATGTTTGTCTCACATTTGTAGTGCATTTGCAGCGCATTCACAGCACATTCACCAGGCATGAGAGTCATAACACATTTGGAGCACAGTTGCTGTTCAGGAAGTCACAGTAGAATTGCAACGAAGTCGCCATCAAAATTCACCAATGTGTGAATGGGGCTTTAGTGATTCCAACATCACTATACCTGTTGTTGGCACACACACAGGCAAATGAGTGCATTATACATTAGAAAGTGATAATATGCACTTTACTTGGCAAAAATTACACTGGTATGCTTGCTTGTTTGGTGACTGTCATCAGTCACAGCCACACTCAGCCACATAAAATGTACACTGATTGCTTATTTATGGACCTGACAGCACTAGTGCTGGGTAACATGTTAATGTGTACTAGTGAATGGAAAGACTGAGGAATACTTGGGGATATAGGTATTCTTTTAAGATGGCGTGGGTCCTGAGATATTAAGGTGGAAAGGTAGATGATGTGTAGAGAAATGGCTAAAATTGACACACCATCAGCAGGTCAGTGCCCTTGGAGGTTAGGGTTTTGTGTGATGTTTATATCAGTATAACTGTAACATTATGATAATTTGTGGTGTTGTTTTATTGCCTTAACTTCATACTCCTTATAAAGAGAGGACATAATAAGAAGCTTCATTTGTGCACCAGGCAAAGGCAGTGCTGCAATTTGTGGTTGCCATCACAGAGAAGACGCTGCGCACCACTGTCACCCTCACAGCTGGCCGAGGGAGAGGCAAGTCTGCAGCACTGGGACTGGCTGTTGGTTAGTAATATATTTGATTTAATTTGTTTTAAAACTAAGGATGTTTTTTCTTAACCCCTCAAGGACTGAAGGCAGTTTTAGGCACTTTACCAGGTGAGGAATAGAGATGGTTATAACCACTTTGCAAGTTTTTTGCTAAATTTAGCTATTTTTGTCAGTTTTTGTACTTCAGTCATTGGTAATACAGTAAAATCCCTCTCATCCGGCATTCGAGTATCCGGCAGCTTCAAGTATCCGGCACATTTTTCCCCGAGCCTTATAATAAAAAAAAAATCAATGTGTACTCATAAAATCGATTAAAATTCCCGCGCGAGGCATACTTTGTCCCCTCGCCACCAGAGCGCACTGCTTCGCGCCACCCAAGGCCCACTGCACTGTTTACTCAGTGACTCAGTCTCGCATGTGCACTGTTTATCGCCTGACGCCTTCATCATGCCTAAAGTTGTAGGAAAGAGGAAGCGTGTTGTGCTTACACTTAAGCAGCTGATCAGATCAGCTGATCTTTGTTATGGGAAGATGCGTGAGTGTAGGGTGGTGATGGTGGACATAATTTCACTTCTATTCAAGTATCCGGCAATATTCAAGTATCCGGCATGTCGGCGGTCCCATTGATGCCAGATAAGAGGGATTTTACTGTACTACCTGTGAGCTAGTTAGGCTAATTTCTCAGTCTCTGGCCCACTCTCACCACGGGCAAATACAGTGAGGGTGATTCTTACGAGTCTGATATCATGCCCGCCCTCTCTTGCCCTTTCACCTCAGCACCATGCGCATTACCCACTCGCACTCAACTACTTGCTACATGTCTTAGTGAGAGTGCAATAGGGCGGGAACTCAATAAACTGTTTAGCATTTGTGAAAAGAGCTTGGGCACTCGTTTTCATTAGACGCAAACCATATCCGAACAAGTGACTCGCTCCCTCCAAAAGTCTCTCCTCTTCAACTCACTGTCTCTCAATAACTACAGCATGTAAAGTCTATCTGGATGGCATTGATAGAAAGAGGAAGATTTGATGTTGAGTACAAAGTCTATTCATTCACTCTTCCATTGCAGACTAAGTTTAAGGTGTGTTTGAATACAGGGTATTTTTGATGTTTAGTGCTGGAGGGCTGGTCCTAACAGGACAAAAATCACTACCACTATCAGTCTTTTTGCAGTTAATACATGATGTGCATATTATCCTTCATATTGTGATAGTAGTTCCTGTTAAGTATTTTATTAAGTAAGAATAAGTTTAACTTAATTTTTTTTTTCTTTTCCATTAGCTGGTGCAGTAGCATTTGGTTACTCCAACATCTTTGTGACCTCCCCAAGTCCTGAGAACTTAAACACCTTGTTTGAGTTTGTGCTGAAGGGACTAAACACAATGGGTTATGAGGAGCATCTCAACTTCCAAGTATTGCGCTCAGCTGATCAGCAATTTAATAAATGTGTTTTGAGGGTTGTGGTGACCCGAGACAGACAACAAGTGATACAGGTGTGTGAACCATTCATACATCAATGTCTGTGAAATGCAAAAATATCTAATCATAAAAAATAAAAAATGAAAAGCTCTAATATGTTCACAGTATGATTATTAGGAGATATTGGAGCAAATTAATGATGCGTGGAACTACAATAATTTTGTACTTATGTTTCAGTACATTCCTCCTAGTGAGAGCAGCTGCCTGGGTCAGGCCGAGCTGTTGGTGATAGATGAAGCAGCTGCTATCCCTCTGCCTTTGGTCCGCCAGCTTTTGGGTCCATACCTGGTGTTCTTGTCCTCCACTGTGTCTGGATATGAAGGCACTGGAAGGTCTCTTTCCCTCAAACTGATAGACCAGCTTAGAAATCAAACAAGGGAAAAAAATGCAGAGACCAACAGCACAGACAAAACAACAAAAACCACAGAATTAGGACGAGTCCTGCATGAGGTAGGCAGCATTGCAGTGTTGGTTTGTTTGTGATAACATGGGCTGGGTTCATGCTTTTAATCAAATCTCTTACCACAGGTCACTTTGGAAGAGTCCATCAGGTACAAGAGTGGTGATCCAGTAGAAGCCTGGCTACACCAACTGCTGTGTCTTGAGGCATCACTCACTCCCCTGCCCTCACTTGTACCTCCTCCTGACAAGTGCCAACTCTTTTATGTCAACCGTGACACACTTTTTGGATACCACAAGGTGAGATCCTTATACTCTTGATAAAACCATAATCAGAAATGCTTCAATATGTATTTTGGGTTGTATGCTACCCTTCTGAGTTTTGCGATCCTTTAGTTTCGCACTTAGTCCTAAATTCTTACCATCCCAAGTTTTGCACATTACCATCCTGAGTTTTGTGCTGCTTTGACAAGTATCGGTCACATTCACCTACCATTGGCGTCATGCGTATTCATATAGTAAACCCCACCTGCCTTGCCTAAGTTGGAGCTCTCTCTCTCTCTCTCTCTCTCTCTCTCTCTCTCTCTCTCTCTCTCTCTCTCTCTCTCTCTCTCTCTCTCTCTCTCTCTCTCTCTCTCTCTCTCTCTCTCTCTCTCTCTCTCTCTCTCTCTCTCTCTCTCTCTCTCTCACACACACACACACACACACACACACACACACACACACACACACATCACAGAGGAGGTGGAGCTGAAAGGATGTGTTTTCTAGTGCATATAGATGGAAGGAATAACACAAATCGCTCATGGTGGAACAAGATATGTCATGAAGACAGGTATGCCTAGGTGGTAAAATAGGGAGGGGAGAAACAGTACTGTGAGTATAGTTATCCTGTCTCTAGGAAAGTTTGGTTTGGTTTGTTTACATTTTGGACAAATATGGCAGATAGTGGCACCCCAAGAGAAAGAGCTTCATTTGAAGGTTTTACTGGAGAAGAAAGAGAACTAAATTATAGACTACAGTGTAGAAAAAATTTTGCATGTTAAAGAAATGATGGACAAGTTATTGGAGAGAATAAAGACATTGGAGGCACATCAGAAGGAGACTGGTAAGGAGTTGGTGACAATTACAGCAAAGTTGATTGAGATGGAAGATAAAAATGAGAAGTTAAAGGTGGAAAATGACTGTTAAAGAAACAAATAAAAGAAAAAGTAGAAACTGTTCGGAAAGAAAAATGAGGAAATGAAAGCAAGTGTAAAGGATGTGGAAATGAGGCAAAATAATTGGTTAAATGAACGTAAATTTGAAGAAGTATCACAAAAGAAAGTAATAGAACAAGAAAATGAGAAACAAAATCTGAGACAGAAAATGGTAAATGTTATTAAAGAAGAAAAAAAATTTGTGAGACTAGAAAAATATAAACAAGTTTTTTTTTTTTTTTTTTTTTATGTAGGAAGGACACTGGCCAAGGGCAACAAAAAATCCAATGAAAAAAATGCCCACTGAAATGCCAGTCCCATAAAAGGGTCAAAGCAGTAGTCAAAAATTGATGAATAAATGTCCTGAAATCTCCCTCTTAAAGGAATTCAAGTCATAAGAAGGTGGAAATACAGAAGCAGGCAGGGAGTTCCAGAGTTTACCAAAGAAAGGGATGAATGATTGAGAATACTAGTTAACTCTTGCATTAGAGAGGTGTACAGAATAGGGGTGAGAGAAAGAAGAAAGTCTTGTGCAGCGAGGCCGCGGGAGGAGGGGAGGCATGCAGTTAGCAAGATCAGAAGAGCAGTTAGCATGAAAATAGTGGTAGAAGACAGCTAGAGATGCAACATTGCGGCGGTGAGAGAGAGACTGAAGACAGTCAGTTAGAGGAGAGGAGATGATGAGACGAAAAGCTTTTGATTCCACCCTGTCTAGAAGAGCAGTATGAGTGGAACCCCCCAGACATGTGAAGCATACTCCATACATGGACGAATAAGGCCCTTTTGCAAAGTTAGCAGCTGGGGGGGGGGGTTGAGAAAAACTATTGGAGACGTCTCAGAACGCCTAACTTCATAGAAGCTGTTTTAGCTAGAGATGAGATGTGAAGTTTCCAGTTCAGATTATAAACAAAGGACAGACCGAGGATGTTCAGTGTAGAAGAGGGGGACAGTTGAGTGTCATTGAAGAAGAGGGAATAGCTGTCTGGAAGGTTGTTTTGAGTTGATAGATGGAGGAATTGAGTTTTTGAGGCATTGAACAATACCAAGTTTGCTCTGCCACAATCAGAAATTTTAGAAGGATCAAAAGTCAAGCGTTTTGTGGCTTCCCTGTGTGAAATGCTTACCTCCTGAAGGGTTGGATGTCTGTGAAAAGATGTGGAAAAGTGCAGGGTGGTATAATCAGTGTAGGAGTGGATAAGACAAGAAGTTTGGTTTAGAAGATCATTAATGAATAATAAGAAGAGAGTGGGTGACAGGACAGGACCCTGAGGAACACCACTGTTAATAGATTTAGGAGAAGAACAGTGACTGTCTACCACAGCAGTAATAGAACGATCAGAAAGGAAACTTGAGATGAAATTACAGAGAGAAGGATAGAAGCCATAGGAGGGTAGTTTGGAAATCAAAGCTTTGTGCCAGACTCTATCAAAAGCTTTTGATATGTCTAAGGCAACAGCAAAAGTTTCACCAAAATCTCTAAAAGAGGATGACCAAGACTCAGTAAGGAAAGCCAGAAGATCACCACTAGAGTGGCCTTGACGGAATCCGTATTGGCGATCAGATAGAAGGTTGTGACTAAAAAACTCAAAGATGATGACCATTATTATTATTATTATTATTATTATTATTATTATCATTATTATTATTAGTAGTAGTAGTAATATTGTATCACGGTATTTTATAATAGGGCATTAACTTGTATTAGTCTTGCCTGAAAATCTCTCGTTTTCTATCATTCTCCCATCCTACTTAGGGTTGTCGACAGAAAGGCAGTCCGACCTGGGGACATTTATGGTCCCCTCCCCAGATGGGGTCTCCGAGGCTGTTGTAGGAATCACCATGATGATTTTAAAATTTTTGAGTGAAGGGTGTGTGTGTTATTAGGTGCTTGTAGTTTTGTGTGGAGGAAGAGAGTTGTCTTTAGAGGGTGAAGAGAGTTGTCTTTAGAGGGCAGGCTGTGACTGCCCCCTTGTGTTGTGAGACACAAAGGGAAACATTCAGTGAGGTCACTTTAATGATAAGTTCACAGCACCCCCTGAACAGTGCTTTAGACCTCACTGGGAGTAGTAATTGTATTTGGTTTAAAGGAAGAGAAAATAGTAAGCAGATTTCAAAGAGAGGAAAAGGGAAAGGACCTGTTGAATAAGTTATTGAAGAAAGTGACGGGTGAAGACAGTCAGGTAGTAAAGCAAGTGGAAGAGTTCCATAGAATTGGAAAATATGATGAAGAAAAAATGAGACCCATAAGAATAAGGTTTGCAACACAGGTACAAGCAGAAGAGGTAATTAATGGGTCTTGGAGGTTGTCTGGAGATGGAGGATATAAGAATGTATGGATAAACAGGGATATGGATGAGACTGAAAGATTGAAGCAAAAGGAGCTGGTAAATGAGGCTAAACAAAAAACACAAACAACAAACAGAGGAGGAGAAGTTTTTTGGAGAGTAAGAGATATGTGAATAAAGAAATGGTACATCAGAAATGGTACATTAGTATGTTATACTAATGTAAGTGGATTAATGTCAACAAAGATGGAATTAAATAAGTTATTAAACAGAACCACACTGGATGTTGCTGTGTTATGTGAGACAAAATGGAAAAATAAATGGGGAACTCCTGACAATGGTGATGATAAATATGATTTATGGATGAAAAATAAAAGTGACAAGGGAGGAGGGGGATTGATCATTCTGACTAAAAAGTGTGTTAAAGTGGAGAGGTTAATAAAAAGTGAAGACAAATCTGAAATTCTACAAGTGATGATTAGAAGTGGAAATGGAAGGATAATGAATTATGTAGGAGCATCTGTGCCACCTATGACCAATGCTTGGCAAAAAGAAGAGCACGAAGAGATGTTGGTAGATGTGTTAAAAGGTCTTAAAAGGCAGTGATGGAAAGTAGTGATATTGTTGGTGATTTTAATTGTAAGGAGATAAATTGGGAGACATTGACAACTACTGGAAGTGAAAACTCATGGAGTAATAGACTGTTAAATTGGGTAGTGAAAAATTTTATGACTCAATTGGTTGATTGTAATACAAGATTTAGTGGAAGAGATAAACCACCAAGACTTGATTTAGTGTTTACCAAGGACATGGAAATTATTGAAACTATACACTGTGATAGCCCTCTAGGTGAAAGTGATCATGTGTTGATGGAATTTAAATTGAAAAATGAAAATGTAATCACTGATGAAAATTATAAGGCAAAAAGATTTAAAAAGATTGAAAAATTAAGAAAATACTTTGTTGCCATGGACTGGAAAGACTTTGAAGATGCAGATGTTCGGGAACAGTGGGATGAATTTATAAGGATGTATAATTCTGCTGTGGAGAAATTTGTACCTAGAAAGGGTAAAGAATGGTTCAATACAAAATGCAATGAGGTTAGAAATTGTAAACTAAAAGCTTGGAATAGATGGAAGAAGAGGAAAACTGAGAGGAGATGGGAGGAATATATTGATGCTAGAAATAAGTACATTGAGATAATAAGAATGGAGAGAAGAAACTATAAAGGAGATATAATAGATAAGTGTTTAAATGAAGCTGAACTGTTCTTTAGACAAATTAATGGGAAGATGAAGAAGAAGGAAGATGTATCAAGATTAAAAGTTGAAGGAAAAATCTATGAGGATGCACAGGACATGGTGGAGGTTATGAACAATAGTTTCAGATTGGTATTTACTGTGGAAGGGGAGTTTGATGCTAGAAGGGATGAGTTGGTAAAGAATATACTAAATACAGTCCCAGTCACTTATGAGAAAATACTTAAGATGATGGAAGAACTTGATGTAAATAAAGCAACTGGTCCAGATGGAATATCACACTGGATATTGAAGGAATGTAGAGAACAACTGGCTGATAAAATTCACAGTCTGGTGGTGACATCACTATCACAGGGAAGAGTACTGAAAGACTGGAAGAGGGCAAATATTACACCAATACTCAAAGGAGGAAATAAGGAAAAACCCATTAAATTATAGACCAGTGTCCTTGACTAGTGTTGTAGGAAAACTATGCAAAAGAGCAATAAATGAAAGATATATGGAACACTTGGAAGGAGATAAAGTTATAGTAAATTGTCAATTTGGATTTAGGAGGGGAAGATCATGCTCCATGAACTTATTGTCCTTTTATTCAAGGGTAATTGATATTGTGCAGGAGAGAGATGGATGGGTGAATGGTGTCTGCTTAGACTTGAAGAAAGTGTTTGACAAAGTACCACACCAAAGATTGCTATGGAATATAAAAAAAATATGGAAAAATTGGAGGAAGACTGCTGGAGTGGATGGAGGATTATCTGGATGATAGAGAGATGAGAACAGTAATACAAGACCAGAATTCATCATGGCTGAAAGTAACTAGTGGTGTCCCATGGGGGTCAGTGTTGGGACCAATAATGTTTGTAATATATGTGAATGACATAAATGAAGAAATAGACAGTTATATGAACTTATTTGCAGATAATGCTAAGATGATAAGAAGGGTAGAAAATGTAAATGACTATGGTACTGCTAGATGATTTAAATAAGATAAATAGATGGAGTATATCTCGGCAAATGGAATTCAGTTTAAGTAAATGTAAAGTAATGGAGTTTGGTAAGAGTAAGAAAAGAATACAATATCATTATGAGATGGATGGTGTGAAGTTACAGAAATCAAAAGAGGAAGTGGATTTGGGAGTAACAGTTACTGAAAATTTGACTCCGGACAGACACGTTGATAAAATTACTGGAGAGACGATGAATTTGTTAAAAAGCATAAGAATTGCATTTTCATATTTAGATGAAGGAATGATAAGACCAAGATTGGAATATGCAGCAGTGATGTGGTCTCTTCACATAAAGAGGAATATTATAAAATTAGAAAGAGTACAATGAGCAGTCACTAAGATGGTTTCAGAATTGAGTAAGTTGACCTGTGGAGAGAGATTAAGATTGTTGGTAATTTCTACCCTTGAAAATAGGAGAGAGAGAGGGGATTTAATATAGAATGATAAATGGTATGGAAAATGTGGACAAAGAATGTTTTATAAATTTAGACACAGAGTACAAGGGGACACAGTAATATAGAATGATAAATGGTATGGAAAATGTGGACAAAGAATGTTTTATAAATTTAGACACAGAGTACAAGGGGACACAGTAGGAAGTTGAAGAAAGTTAACTGTAGAAGAGACATCAAAAAGTATAGTTTTCTTCATAGAAGTGTGAACAAATGGAATGAACTCAGTGAAGACTTTGTCAATGCCATAACTGTCCATGCTTTAAGACCAAACTGGATAGATATAGAGATGGGATACTATGAGATTACTCCCCTCCTGTAAACCACAACTAGGTAAACACACACACACACACACACACACACACACACTTACAGAGAGAGAGAGAGAGAGAGAGAAAGATGGAAGGAGGGAGTTTGGGAGGGATAGATGGAAGGAAGGAGGAAATGGGAAGGGATGGGGGAGGAGGGCAGGGAAGGGAGAGGGTAAGAAGGGGGAGGAGGTCAGGGAAGGGGAAGGGAGAGAATGGGAAGGAGGGCAGAAAAGGGGGAAGGTTAAGTTGTAGTATGTTTGTTAAGTATGTAACGTAGATTTTCAGCTGTAAGGCTGCAAGATTAATAAACTGAATATTATTATAATTATTATTATTATTATTATTATTATTATTATTATTATTATTATTATTGTTGTTGTTGTTATTATCATTATTATTATAAAATTCCAGACTCATTTTCACCAATGGGTGAAATTAACTTTGATGGTTTTAGGGACAATGAACAAAATGAAAGTGAGTTTGGGTTCTTGAAAATGAGATTCAGTTTCAGTTTATTTAAGGGAAGTACATAAACATTGGGTAACAAGAAATTACAGGAAAAATAAGGGGGTGGGGGTTAATATATAGTGAGGAAACAACAGAAATATGAAGTAGTAATAAAAAGTGACTGGGTGATCTGGTGAGCTTTTGCTATGTCTTTTTAATATTTGAAATCAAGCAACTTTGTTCTAGAACTGAATTATGGTACCACAACTGAAGCAATAATGAGTTCAAAACTTTGTTTGAAAACTGATTTCTTAAAAAAGAGAGGCATTTGGTAACTGAAGTTCCACTGTATATGGAAAAGAGTGGATTGGTAAAGGAGGGGGAGGTGTAATGATGATGACAAGAAGAGAGGCAGAGACAAAAAATAGTGAAATATGGAGAAGGAAAGGCATAAATTATGTGTGTTAACTTGGAGGATAATAATGAAGAAATACTGATAGTAATAACATTTGTACACACACACACAATAAAATTTGGAACCCACCTCCAGTGATGTTTCAATCTGCCATACCCTTTTACTTTTGACATGAATCTGAAGGATTTGCTTTATCAGCATGTATATAGTTCCATAGAGACATTAGGGAGATGGGAAGAGGGAGAGACTGACAAGTGAGAGAAGTGTGTGTACCTAATTGTATTGTACAGAACACTAGCCAGAGCTCATTTTGCCCTGTCTCCATAACTATATCTAGTTTCTCTTTACACATGTGTATACTGTTTGTCACAACTACCCCTTCCTTCAGATCACTCCAGATTTCAATAGTTTGGTATTTTTTTTTTTTTTTTATGTAGGAAGGACACTGGCCAAGGGCAAAAAAAATCTAATAAAAAAAAATGCCCACTGAAATGCCAGTCCCATAAAAGGGTCAAAGCAGTGGTCAAAAATTGGTGGATAAGTGTCTTGAAACCTCCCTCTTGAAGGAATTCAAGTCATAGGAAGATGGAAATACAGAAGCAGGCAGGGAGTTCCAGAGTTTACCAGAGAAAGGGATGAATGACTGAGAATACTGGTTAACTCTTGCATTAGAGAGGTGGACAGAATAGGGGTGAGAGAAAGAAGAAAATCTTGTGCAGCGAGGCTGCGGAAGGAGGGGAGGCATGCAGTTAGCAAGATCAGAAGAGCAGTTAGCATGAAAATAGCGGTAGAAGACCGCTAGATATGCAACATTGCGGCGGTGAGAGAAAGGCTGAAGACAGTCAGTTAGAGGAGAGGAGTTGATGAGACGAAAAGCTTTTGATTCCATCCTGTCTAGAAGAGCAGTATGAGTGGAACCCCCCAGACATGTGAAGCATACTCCATACATGGACGGATAAGGCCCTTGTACAGAGTTAGCAGCTGGGGGGGTGAGAAAAACTGGCGGAGACATCTCAGAACACCTAACTTCATAGAAGCTGTTTTAGCTAGAGATGAGATGTGAAGTTTCCAGTTCAGATTATAAGTAAAGGACAGACCGAGGATGTTCAGTGTAGAAGAGGGGGACAGTTGAGTGTCATTGAAGAAGAGGGGATAGTTGTCTGGAAGGTTGTGTCGAGTTGATAGATGGAGGAATTGAGTTTTTGAGGCATTAAACAATACCAAGTTTGCTCTGCCCCAATCAGAAATTTTAGAAAGATCAGAAGTCAGGCATTCTGTGGCTTCCCTGCATGATATGTTTACCTCCTGAAGGGTTGGACGTCTATGAAAAGACGTGGAAAAATGCAGGGTGGTATCATCAGCGTAGGAGTGGATAGGACAAGAAGTTTGGTTTAGAAGATCCTTAATGAATAATAAGAAGAGAGTGGGTGACAGGACAGAACCCTGAGGAACACCACTGTTAATAGATTTAGGAGAAGAACAGTGACCGTCTACCACAGCAGCAATAGAACTGTCAGAAAGGAAACTTGAGATGAAGTTACAGAGAGAAGGATAGAAACTGTAGGAGGGTAGTTTGGAAATCAAAGCTTTGTGCCAGACTCTATCAAAAGCTTTTGATATATCCAAGGCAACAGCAAAAGTTTCACCAAAATCTCTAAAAGAGGATGACCAAAACTCAGTAAGGAAAGCCAGAAGATCACCACTAGAGTGGCCTTGACGGAACCCATACTGGCGATCAGATAGAAGGTTGTGAAGTGATAGATGTTTAAGAATCTTCCTGTTGAGGATAGATTGAAAAACTTTTGATAGGCAGGAAATTAAAGCAATAGGACGGTAGTTTGAGGGATTAGAATGGTCACCCTTTTTAGGAACAGGTTGAATGTAGGCAAACTTCCAGCAAGAAGGAAAGGTAGATGTTGACAGACAGAGCTGAAAGAGTTTGACTAGGCAAGGTGCAAGCACGGAGGCACAGTTTCGGAGAACAATAGGAGGGACCCCATCAGGTCCATAAGCCTTCCGAGGGTTTAGGCCAGCGAGGGCATGGAAAACATCATTGCGAAGAATTTTAATAGGTGGCATGAAGTAGTCAGAGGGTGGAGGAGAGGGAGGAACAAGCCCAGAATCATCCAAGGTAGAGTTTTTAGCAAAGGTTTGAGCAAAGAGTTCAGCTTTAGAAATAGATGTGATAGCAGTGGTGCTATCTGGTTGAAGTAGAGGAGGGAAAGAAGAAGAAGCAAAGTTATTGGAGATATTTTTGGCTAGATGCCAGAAATCACGAGGGCAGTTAGATCTTGAAAGGTTTTGACATTTTCTGTTAATGAAGGAGTTTTTGGCTAGTTGGAGAACAGACTTGGCATGGTTCCGGGCAGAAATATAAAGTGCATGAGATTCTGGTGATGGAAGGCTTAAGTACCTTTTGTGGGCCACCTCTCTATCATGTATAGCACGAGAACAAGCTGTGTTAAACCAAGGTTTAGAAGGTTTAGGACGAGAAAAAGAGTGAGGAATGTATGCCTCCATGCCAGACACTATCACCTCTGTTATGCGCTCAGTACACAAAGACGGGTCTCTGACACGGAAGCAGTAGTCATTCCAAGGAAAATCAGCAAAATACCTCCTCAGGTTCCCCGAACTAGCAGAGGCAAAACGCCAGAGACACCTTCGCTTAGGGGAATCCTGAGGAGGGATTGGAGTGATAGGACAAGATAAAGATATGAGATTGTGATCGGAGGAGCCCAACGGAGAAGAAAGGGTGACAGCATAAGCAGAAGGATTAGAGGTCAGGAAAAGGTCAAGAATGTTGGAAGCTGTATTTCTTGATGTCACTGAAAGATCCACTCTTTATTTTATTCCCATGCCAGCAGCTCATCCATCTCTCTCCCTCCTCCATCTGTGGTACCAAGTCATTTCTGTCTATTCTTTCTATATAGTTTACTAATTTGTACATTGTTATCAAGTCTCCCCTTTCTCCTCTCTCTTGTAGTGTTGGTAATCCCATCTCTTACGTCTTTCTTCATAGCTTAAGTCTTTCAATTCTGGCACCATCTTTGTCACTATCCTCTGTATTCTTTCCAGTTTCCATATATCTTTTTTTTCTATGTGGAACCCAAACTACTGCTGCTTATTCCAATTTAGGTTGTATCATGCTTGTTATAATTTTCTTCATCATTTCTAACTAAATAGTTAAACACCACCCTAATGTTTGTTAACAAGCTGTATGTAGAGTTGAATATTATGTGAGAGTGTGTCCTGGATAACTACTCTCAAATCTTTTTCTTCATTACTTTTCATTATTATTTCTCCTCCCATTTTGTGATTCCACGATGGTCTCTTTTTACTTTTCCCAGTTTCCAACATGTGGCATTTCTGGCATTAAATTCTAATTTTCATCTTTGACTCCATGTATGTATCTTGTCAATATCCTTTTGTAACTCCTTGCAGTCATTTTTATCCTTTATTATTTTCATTATTTTTGCATCATCAGCAAAAAAGGTTTATATAACTATTTAGATCCTCTGTCATAACATTCATATATATTTGAAACATAATAGGTGCCAACATAGATCCTTGTGCCCCATTTGTCACTTTGCGCCAACTTTAATTAGTGTCTCTGATTATTTTTCTCATTTCTTTCCCTTGTAAATAATCATACATGCTTCTCAATGTTGCTCCCTTTTGGTCCTCCTTCAGTCTCTAACTTGCACATAAGACTTTTGTGGGGAATCTTATCAAATGTATTTTGGAGATCCAGATGTACTGTATCAACCCATCTGTCCCTCTCTTGCACTCCATCTGTTACTCTCATATAAAAGCTCAGTAGATTTGTGACACAGGATCTCCTTTTCCTGAATCCAAATGCTATTATATGCTATTCTGTAATTGTCTTTTCATCTACTAAATATTGTACCTATCTATCTTTAATTACTATTTCATAAACCTTGCTTTACAATACTCATTAGTGACACTGGTCCATTTATTTCCCCTTTTGTATATTGGGACTATGTTAACTCTTTCCCATTACCTTGGTACTTTTCCTTCTTTCAGCAAGCTGTTGATTATATCCCACATGGACTCCTCCATTTGTTCTTTGCATTCTTTTAATACTTGATCTGTTCCCATAGTTTTTCTAACATCCAGCTCTTCTAGCAGTTTCTTGATTTCTTGTCTCTCTACTTGTATCTCCTGTTTTCCCTCATTCTGTGATACCACTTTTGGTGCCACAAAATCAGTTTCCTTTGTAAACACAGTTTGAAAACTCATTCATTAGTTCACTCATCTCCTCTGTAGTTTTATAAATTCTTCCTTCTCTTTTTTTAATTTCTTTATTTCATCCCTATATTTAATTTTTCCATTTATGTATCTGTAGAAGTGTTTGGAGTCTTCCTTGCATTTTCTTACGATGTCACTTTCAAAATTTCTTTCTTCTTTTCTTACTGTACCATATTTATTCCTTATTCATTCCTAGCCTTCTGTATTCTTCTCTAACATTTCTGTTCAGTTGTCTCATAATTTTCTTCCACACCTTGCCCCCCCTTTTTTTTTTTTTTACTTCTATACACCTGGCATTATACCATTCATGCTTCCCAATTTTCACTTTATAATGTGGTACAAACTGTTCTGCCTCCTCTCTATACTTGCTCAAAAATATCTCATATTTTTCTCTCACTACTTTACCTTCAAATAGCTCTTTCCAGTTAATATTTCCATAATTTATTAAGGTCTTCAAAGTTTGCCTTAGTATATTTCTGTCTCCCATTTCTAAATTTTTCATTTCTGTGCAACACTGTTTCCTCCTCTAGTACTATTTATATTATCACATGATCACTTCTTCCCATTGGACTCTGATAGTGTATACTTGGTCTTCTTTCTGGGGTTTTTGTAAATTGTGATTGTTCTTCTCTGCATCTTGTAGGTTTGTTCACCCACTGTCTCATTATATTCACCATCATGGTATGCATAAGTTCTTTGCTCCATGACTCTACATTTTCTTTCATTTCCATCTCTTCCCAGTTAATTCCTTTAGTGTTGAAGTTGTGTACTAAGAGCATTTTCTTACTCTTCCTTATTTCTTTTATGCTATTTATTGTTTCTTATATAATTTTATATCTACTTGTCTCCCATGCATTAGTTCTTGGTGGTATGTATGTCACAATAACTTTCCTTTTTTCACTTCCTTTGATCTTAATCACAACCCTCTAAGTTTCTGCCATTCCATCACCATATTCCACTTCCTCAACAACAATATCCTCTTTTACCAATATCATTACGCCTCCTCCCTTTCCTTTTCTGTCTCTCCTTCATGTGCTATATCCTAATTTTGCAAATCTCATCTTTATTTCCTCTTTTTGTTTGGTTTCTGTTAAACATACCACATCTGGTTTATTGTTCTTTAGGTAGTCTAAGGTCCAATAGGTTTGACACCAAGTCATCTATGTGTAATTTTTAAGCTTCCATTTGATAATCTTCTGTGGCATCCTTGTGCCACCACTTCCTCACTTTCATGTCCACAGCTTTCCAAATGAATCTCCTTGCTTGTTCTTGTGTTCTCTTGTTTTTTGACTGGGCCTCTGCTCTCAGCTCTTTCAGTTTACTTCTCACTTCTTTGTTCATGTCTCATTTTATCCATATTCTCCTCATTCCTTCTGCTTTTGTCAGTTTGCCTGTTCTTTGTAAGACTTGTTCCACTGCTGTTTGTGACATGAATCTTATTTTCATTGGTCTTGTTACATTTTTGTCGCACTTTTCAATCCTATAAACCACTTCAATTTGTTCCACTATCTCCTCTCCTTCCTCGGCCACTTCTGCTATAATTTCCTTAGCCCTTTTTGCCTCTTCTTTCTCTCTAGCTATTTTCATGGGTAGGTTTTTCTCCTTGATCCCCAAATACCACTACACACATCTTTCTCTGTACCATGTCTCTCACAATATCACTTTTCTCCTTTATTATTTTAATCACTTGCTTTTTTATGTCCTTATTGTGTTCCTGTTGCTGTCACCTTATTATCTCTTCCATATCCACCTTTTGTTGTTGTTCTCTCTCTTCTTTCCAATTTTTTATTTCCTCTGTCACAAACTCTTATTTTCCCAACCTTAATCTCTTTGTCTTGTAAAGCTTTCTTTAACTCATTGTTCTTTTCCTTGTGTTTCTTGATTTCTTCACAGTATTCCTTGTTTAAGTCCACTGTTTTTGTCACCTCTTCTCTCATTTCCATGTTTTCATTTTCTCTTTCTATTTCTCTCTTCTTTAGCTCTATTATATCACTGGATATCTTTTTTACATTGTCACCACCCACTTCTCTCTCTTCCTTCCATGTCTTTATTATTGCTGCTAAGTTATGTATTTCTTCTCATATTTTCACATTTTCTTCAATTTTCCTCATTTGTTTATTTATATGAGCTACACTGAAGTCTTTATCCTTGAAACCTTCAATAACATTTGCTGTGCCGGTCACCATCTTCCCTATTGATATCACTGACAATATTTACCTTTCACTACTCCTATTTCACCCTTTCACCTCCCTTGCACTCATGCATTACACAATTCCTTATTTTGGAGACAGGGCTCAAGCTTGGCCAACCCTGTACAACCAAAAACTTAGCTAAATCCTTTGAGCTGCTGTGGATCCTTTGCTGCTGTGGATCCTTTGAGCTGCTGGGTGGCATGTGCGTGTACGCACGCACATGTCTGTGTGTGTGTGTGTGTGTGTGTGTGTGTGTGTGTGTGTGTGTGTGTGTGTGTGTGTGTGTGTGTGTGTGCGCATTTTCTTCATGTAGGATGGACACTGGCCAAGGGCAACAAAAATCTAATAGAAAAAGATAAAAAAAAACCCACTGAGTTGCTGGTCCCCAAATAGGGTTCAAAGCGGTAGTTGAAAATTGAAGGATAAGAAGAACTTTGATTTAGATAATTTATGAATAATAGGAAGAGAGTGGGTGACAGGACAGAACCCTGAGGAACACCACTGTTAATAGATTTAGGAGAAGAACAGTGACCGTCTACCACACCAGCAATAGAACGGTCAGAAAGGAAACTTGAGATGAAGTTACAGAGAGAAGGATAGAAACCGTAGGAGGGTAGTTTGGAAATCAAAGCTTTGTGCCAGACTCTATCAAAGGCTTTTGATATGTCCAAGGCAACAGCAAAAGTTTCACCAAAATCTCTTAAAGAGTATGACCAAGACTCAGTAATGAAAGCCAGATCACCAGTAGAGCAGCCTTGACGGAACCCATGCTGGTGATCAGATAGAAGGTTGTGAAGTGACAGATGTTTAAGAATCCTCCTATTGAGGATAGATTAAAAAACTTCAGGTAGGCAGGAAATTAAAGCAATAGGACAGTAGTTTGAGGGATTAGAATGGTCACCCTTTTTAGGAACATGCTGTGTGTAGGCAAACTTCCAGCGAATAGGAAAGGTAGATGTTGACAACCATAGTTGAAAGAGTTTGACTAGGTAAGGTGCAAGCACAGAGGTGCAGTTTCATAGAACAATAGGAGGGACCCCATCAGGTCTATAAGCCTTCTGAGGGTTTAGGCCAGCGAGGGCATGGAAAACATCATTGCAAATAATTTTAATAGGTAGCATGAAGTGGTCAGAGGGTGGAGGAGAAGGAGGAACAAGCTCTGAATCATCCAAGGTAGAATTTTTAGCAAAATTTTGAGCAAAGAGTTCAGCTTTAGAGATAGATGTGATAGCAGTGGTGTCATCTGGTTGAAATAAAGGAGGGAAAGAAGAAGAAACAAAGTTATTGGAGATATTTTTGGCCAGATGCCAGAAGTCATGAGGGGAGTTAGATCTTGAAAAATTTTGACACTTTCTGTTAATGAAGGAGTTTTTGGCTGATTGGAGAACAGACTTGGCACGGTTCTGGGCAGAAATGTAAAGTGCATGAGATTCTGGTGATAGAAGGCTTAAATATGTTTTGTGGGCCACCTCTCTATCATGTATAGCATGAGAACAGGCTGTGTTAAATCAAGGTTTGGAAGATTTAGTCCAAGAAAAAGAGTCCGGAATGTATGCCTCCATGCCAGACACTATCACCTCTGTTATGCGCTCGGCACACAGAGACGGGTCTCTGTCATGGAAACAGTAGTCATTCCAAGAAAAATCAGCAAAATACCTCCTCAAGTCCCCCTAACTAGCAGAGGCAAAACGCCAGAGGCACCTCTGCTTAGGGGATCCTGAGGAAGGATTGGGGTGATAGGATAAGATACAAATATGAGATTGTGATTGGAGGAACCCAACAGAGAAGAGAGAGTAAAAGCATAAGCAGAAAGATTAGAGGTTAGGAAAAGGTCAAGAATGTTGGGCATTTCTCCTCCAGGATGGTCAGGAATATGAGTAGGGTGTTGCACCAATTGCTCTAGGTCATGGAGGATAGCAAAGTTGAAGGGTAGTTCACCAGGATGGTCAATAAAGGGAGAGGAAAGCCAAATCTGGTGGTTAACATTGAAGTCTCTAAGAATGGAGATCCATGCAAAAGGGAAGAGAGTTAGAATGTGCTCCATTTTTTAAGTTAAGTAGTCAAAGAATTTCTTATAGTCAGAGGAGTGAGGTGAGAGGTATATAGCACAGATAAATTTAGTTTGAGTGTGACTATGTAGTTGTAGCCAGATAGTGGAAAACTCGGAAGATTCAAGAGTGTGGGCATGAGAGCAGGTTAAGTCATTGTACACATAAATGCAACATCCAGCTTTGGATTGAAAATGAGGATAGAGAAAGTAGGAGGGAACAGAAAAGGGGTTATTGTCAGTTTCCTCTGACACCTGTTTCAGTGAGGAAAAGAAGATGAGATTTAGTAAAGGAGACATGGTGTTCTACAGATTGAAAATTAGATCTAAGACTGCGAATGTTGCAGAAGTTAATGAAGAAAAAATTGAGGGGGGTGTCAAGACACTTAGGGTTGATACCAGAAGAGCAGTCTGACCTGGGGACATTTGTGGTCCCCTCCCCAGATAGGGACTCCAAGGCTGGTGTAGTAGCTGCCATGATAATTTTGAATTTTGAGTGAGGGAAGTGTGTGTAATTAGGTGCTTGTAGTTTTCTGTGAAGGAAGAGAGTTGTCTTTAGAGGGCAGGCTGTGACTGCCCCATGTATTGTGAGACACAAAGTGATATGTTCACAGCACCCACTGATTCAGTGCTTTAGACCTCACTGGGAGTAATTATCATTTCAGCAGGTGCCTACTGCCTCCTGTGTGTGTGTGTGTGTGTGTGTCAGCATGTATATGCGTGTGCACGTGCGTTTGTGTGTATGGGTGCAAGTGTGCATGCTCTTGTGTGTATAAACACATCACACCTTCACTACTTTGGGGCTGGGTAAAAAATATGCATGACTCTACGCTGTTTCACATCTTTACCACTGACCTTAACAACAGAAACTCAAGTTAATTGCTTAAAAATATAATAAATGTCCAAAGGAAACATATGTGGAATAAACTGATGAACACATTAATAATACAGCAATATAATGACATGAATTTTGTCCTTAATGTTTGTTATTTTTGGGAATGTTACTTCCTGACCACAACCACATGTAGTGAGAAGAGGTGTGAAGAGGCCTAAGTGTGGGTATGCTGAATTTATGTCTGCACCTGAACTCAAGATCTATTTCATGTCTTCCGTGCTGAATGACCATTGCAACATAAATAGGCTCTTGAAAATAAAATTACTTATTTTGTTATCACACACACACACACACACACACACACACACACACACACACACACACACACACACACACACACACACACACACACTTCTCTCATCTGTCAGTCTCTCCCTTCTCCCATCTCCCTAGTGTCTCTAATGGAATCATATACATGCTGGTAAAGCAGATCTGGATTTCACGTCAAAACTAAAAGGGCATGGTTGGGTGAAATGTTGCTGGAGGTGGGTTCTGAACTTTATTCTGTGTGTGTAACAACCCCAAAAAATTCTTGGAGCAAGGAAGAATATACAGTATATGAAAAAATAATAGAAGATATCATTCAGTGTTTGAGTAAATTAATCAAAAGTAATTAAAGAGTACTATTGGTAGGTGACTTAGGTTGCAAAGAAGTAAACTGGGAAATTGAAGAAGGATGAAACAAGACTGCATGGGGAGAAAAATTTCTGAAGCTGACTATGGAAAATACAATGATGCAATGATGACCGAAAATATAAGATATAGGGGAGATGATGAACCAACAAGACTTGACTTAATACTAACAAAGGGTATGAACCTACCTAAAGAATTAAGATATGTGTGCCCCATGGGAAAAAAGTGACAATGTAATGATAGAAATAGAAACTGATAATGATGTCAATGAAGAGGATGAATCATACAAAGAAAATAGGAGAAACTATGGAAAAGCAAACATAGATGACCTTAAGAAATTTTATGAAGAAATGGACTGGATAAAGCTGAACAGAGCAAATGATGTGCAAGATAAATATGATATATTTATGGAAATATATGAAATTGGTGTGAATAAATATATCCCATTATACACACCTGAAGAAAAGAGAAAACAGGTATGGTTCGATGCAAGCAAAAAAAAAGACAAAGCATGGATAAAAATGAAAAGAAATTGAGACCATAAAGATAAAGAAGACTTTAATATGGAAAGAAATTAATATGTGAAAATAAGGAGAGAGGAAGAAAAAAAATATGAAAAGGTTATAGTTGAAAAGTGCAAGGATGAACTAAAACTGTTCTGCAGATTCATAAATGGAAAAATTAAACTAAAAGAAAAACTAGAAGGATTGAAGGATCATAATGAAACATATGAAGATCCAAAAGACATGAGTGAATTGCTAAACAAAAAGTTTGAAAAAGTTTTCACAGAAGAACCAGAAATTAAAGAACTACAAGATGAGAAGACAGGAAAGCAAATGTGGGAAATAATAGTAATTAAAGAAGTTTATAAAATGATGGAGGAACTGAAGAGAGAAAAGTAACAGGACCAGATGGAGTATCAGGTTTCATTTTTTAAAAAGAGTGTAGTTAATTGAGCCAGTATATAACATAATAAAGTGCTCATTATTAACTGGAAGAGTGCCTAAGGAATGGAAGAGAGCAGACATAGTACCAATTTATAAAAGTGAGAAGAAAGAAGAACCACTAAACCAGTATAGTATGTAAGATCTGTGAAAAGTGATAAAGAAGCAGTGAACAGAAATTCTAGAAAAAAAACATATGATAACAGAAACACAGTATGGCTTTAGACAAAAGCAATCATGTGTAACAAATTTAATGAGTTTTTATTCAAGAGTGACTCACATAACAGAGGAGAGGGATGGATGAGTAGACTGTGTGTATTTAGATCTGAAAAAGCTTTTGACAAAGTTCCCCACAATAGGTTATTATGGAAGCTAGAAAATATAGGAGGATTAAGTGGAAAATTAAAAAAAAAAAAAAAAAACTGGATGGAAAGTTACTTAAAGGGAAGAGAAATGAAAATGGTAGCAAAAGATGTAAAATTGAAATTGAGAAAAGTAGACAGTGGAGTACCACAAGGATCAATGCTGGCACCAATACTTCTCCTGATCCACATAAGTGATATGCCTGAAGGAGTAAAGAGTTTAATGAGTTTGTTTGCAGTGTAAAGTTATAAAGACATGTAAGAAACACCAAAGACTGAAATTTTACAAGAGGATTTGAATAAAATCTGGGACTGGTGTAAGAAATGGGAGATGGAATTTAATGTGAAAAAGTGTCATGTAATATAGATGGTAAAAAGTAAAAGGAGACCAAAATGGACATATAAAATGTGAAATGAAGAAATAATTAAAGTACAAGAAGAGAAAGATCTGGGAGTGATAATACAGGATAGTCAACAGTCAGAGAAGCATGTAGAAAAGATATTCAGAGATACATATAGAATGGTGAGAAATGTTGAAACAGCATTCCATTACATGGATAAAGATATGATGAGGAAGATAATTACCACTATGATTAGAGCAAAGCTGGAATATGCTGAATCAGTGTGGTCTCTCCATAAGAAGAAACATGTAAAAAAACTAGAAAGAATACAAGGGATGGCAATGAAGGTGGGTCCAGAACTGGAAGAATTAACATATGAAGATAGGTTAATTTAAGGAAATGAATCTGCTAACATTGGAGCAAAGAAGAGAAAGGGGAGATTTAATACCAATTTATAAATTGTGGAATAGAGTGGAAAAAAATAAATAATGAGAAACTGCTGCTAAGAGAAGTAGGAAATACCAGATACACACTAGGACACAGAAAAAGAAAACTAAAAAAAGGAGGATGCTTGAGAAACATAAAGAAATATAGTTTCCCACATAGAAATATAGAGGTTTGGAACAAGTTCAGTAAGTATGTAGTATTGGCAATGAGTGTGCACAACTTCAAGGAAAAACTGTAAATAATGTGTAGATATAGAGATGGAACCAGACGAGCATAGCTCAGGCCCTGTAAATTATAAGTAGGTAAATACACACACACACACACACACACACACACACACACACACACACACACACACACACACACACACACACACACACACACACACGAGCAACTAAGCTGGAAGGAGGCACGGGTAGCAGCTCCGCAACTAAGATAAGCCAGTTATAGTTTGGGGAGTTGGAGTAGTTCTGTTTCCATCTCCATAATGAAATAGAAAAAAAATTAAAAAAAGAAGTGTTATTAAAAGTAGAGGTGGATGAGAAAAATAGAAGGGGAAAATGGAGCTGAACTCATGTGAACTGTTTATGCCACCTGACAGGTCAGTAGCAGAAGAAAGCAAAAGTGAAACCTTTTCAGTGTTTAGTGCAGGAGACTGAGGTAAACACAAAACTGTGACAAAGAAGGGTGTTGGCCCTAGAAAGTGATGTTGAAAGATTGATGGAGAGAATCAAAGTTATGGAGGAGACCCAGGTAAACCAGCTTGAAAAAATACAGTGGACTCATTTACCGAACACCATCCTTTTTGAACAAATCTGTTTTCAAACAAAATATTGAACTCATTATTATTTCAGTTGTGGTACCATAATTCAGTTCTAGAACAAAGTTATTAGATTTCAAATGTTAAAAGACAGCAAAAACTGTCATTTATTACTAATTTACAGTTTTTATGTATAATTACTTTTTGTGTATATATTTGTAGGAGAGATACAGGATTTAAGACAGTAAATTCAATCTTTGAAATAAGGTAAATGTGATCCTGTTGAAAAGTCTCGATATAGACAAATGCTTTTTTGGCGCTCAGGAGTAATCCCGAGCCACCTGTGGCTCTCTCAATAGTCCCCAACACCATCACTACTGCACAGCTGCATTTTTCCAGTAGCTTTACACAGCAGCAAGATGTTGAAGTGTTATGACCACTTCCATTTTGGCAGTAATTGGGTTGCTCCTCCCTCTGTCTCTCTGTAAGGCTTCCCTCATTAGATTGGTGACAAAGAGAACACATGCATGGTCTAAACAGTATCTTCTGATGAGTTCTGTGTCTCTAAGTTCATTTAATGTCTTTTCTGGATAAATAATTTGTGAGCTGGAGATGTTGTGAAGCAGCCATCTTGGCTGTGGAAGTGTATATCATGAACCACTAAGACAGGGTAGACTAGTGTCTGGCAATGGATTAATCCATTTTGCATTGATTCCTATGGTGAAAATAGTTTTGGTTTTCTAACATTCCAGACTTTGAATGACATTCAGGAATGAATCAAGTTCAAGAACTGAGGTTCCACTGTAAAGGGATTGAGAGCCAAAAATGTAAAGCTAAGAAATAGTGCAGTATTTTGGAAATTGAAATGAAGAATGCAGTAAGAAAATGAAAGAAGTGTCAAAACTCTAGTTAATCTAAATGAAAGGCAAGATGCATGGAAAAGATCCAAGAAGGAGAAAAGGTAAAGTTTGAGATAAAAATAGATAAACTGGAAAAATAAATGAATGAGAAAGGCCATGCAAGGAGAGAGTGCAAACTTTGAGAAAATAATAGAGGAACAATTAAATGAGGCAAAAATAACAGAAAAGCTGGTAAAAGTGAAGGGCACAGACCCATAAGAATCAAATTTAAATCACAGAAAGATGCTGAGGAGGCTTTGACAGGGGGCCTGGAGTCTGGCTAAGGATGAGGTAGCAAAAAATGTACGGCTGAGAAGAGATCTAAATGAAAAAGAGAGGGAAGAGCTAATTAAACTGAGGGAGGAAGTAAAGACAAAAAATGAAGAGAGAACAGAAGAGCAGAAAGATATATTCTTTTTGGAGAGTTTTGGACATGGAAGTGAGGAAATGGTACTTGAACAGGAGGAAGAATAGGGAAACAAGTTAAGGAGAAAAAAAAGACATATGGAATGTGGCATACACTAACATTAATGGCCTCATCTTGGGATTAAGGCAGTAACCAGCTTAAAGATAAATTACTGTATTTGATGGCTTATAAGATGTGCCTATTTTCTGAAAAAAGTCTCGGAAAATGAGCCTGTGTCTTATAAGGCCAAGGTTCAGCTTTAGAGCAGTGGCTAGTGGTAAGTCTATGGCAGTGTCTTGTTCTGGAGTGCCTGTCAAGTGATGTTGGAGACCATGGCCCTTAAATCAAGCACCAAATATCTTCGCACATGTAAATAAAGTGATGATTGCTTCTACACCACAAAAACAATTTTTTTTGCATGACTACAATGCATAACAGATCATACTTACTGGTAATTTACATAATATAACACCAGTCAGGAAAAAATTAAGTGATGATGCTTGCACTGCATATACCAAAACAAACTCGCAGTCAGTTATACACCAAACCTGGCGACATGTGCAAAATTCACTGCATTCCTTAGTATGATGCCATTTTCCTTGAGGTAAGAAATGAATAGAACAAATTAATTTTCATGGATTTTAATGTGAATAAAAAAAACTACAATCATACTAAATTTCATGATGAATAGAACAAATTTATTTTCACACTTTCTTTTCTTTTAGAAATGCACTGAATATTTCAAATAAAAAATACGTTCTAGAGAATAAGGTAAATTTTTTTTCACACATCCTTTTACTTTGAAAATGTACTTAAATATTACAACTAGAATTACATGTAAAATGATCATAAAAAATATGATATACAAACTTTATTACCCCTCTGGGCTATAACAATGTTACTGCCTGTTACTGTTTACATCTCACAGCAGGATTGGCTTCAGGATCAGTGTTGGTAGGTCCTAGCAAATATTAAAGTTTTTAAATGTAAAATATTGGAATCTAATAAGGATATGATGAGAGGGCTTCAAATGTCAGGTGAAACCCTTCACTTCATATTCAGAGCTTAAACCCACCTATTTATCTTCTTTTTCTTTCTTTTCTTTCTTTCTTTCTTTCTTTCTTTCTTTCTTTCTTTCTTTCTTTCTTTCTTTCTTTCTTTCTTTCTTTTTTTTTTTTTTTTCAATGCCTGCCCAAACTGAGGTGTGTCTTATGTGTCTTATAAGCTGTCAGATATGGTACATACCATCATATGTACCTCTCTTAATGAAGAAATAGTTCCACAGGATTGAAAAAGGGTGAACATTGTGTCCATGTTTAAAAGAGGAGACACACAAGATTCGCTGATGAGTGTGGTAACAAAAAATGTGTGAAAGGATAATAAAAAAAACAGATGGACCAAATTTTTGGAAGATAACGAAATTCTTACAAATTGCCAATTTGGTTTTAGAAAGGGAAGATCTTATCTTACCAATTTGTTATGTTATTATTCAAGAGTGACTGATATAATACAGGAGTGAGAGATGGTTGGCCACACTGCATTTACCTAGATTTAAGAAAAGCCTTTGATAAGGTGCCACATAAAAGACTTCTATGGAAACTGAAGAAGATGATGGATACAAACGGTAATAAGGGACCAGACATCAGTGTGGAGTGTGGTATTAAGTGGGGTCCCCCGAAGGTCAGTGTTAGTGTTAGTAATATTTGTGGTGTATATAAACGATATGGTGGAGAACATATCCAGCTATGTGAGTCTTTTTGCTGATGATGCAAAATTTATGAGAAGAGTGAAGGAAATTGAAGACTGTGAAGAACTGCAGAGATCTAGACAAGGTGTGGGAGTGGAGCAACATATGGCAAATGAAATTTAACTCTGGGAAGTGTAAAAAGATGGAGTCTGGAAGAAGTAACAGAAGGTGTAGTTATAACTATAAGATGAGGAATGAAACAATTAATAAGACAACAGAGGAAGAAGATCCGGGAATAGTATTCTCAGAGGAATTATCACTGGAAAAACATAGTAATAAGATAACAGGTGAA
The DNA here is from genome assembly GCF_035594125.1 of Scylla paramamosain. NCBI lineage: Eukaryota > Metazoa > Arthropoda > Malacostraca > Decapoda > Portunidae > Scylla > Scylla paramamosain. The sequence continues at coordinate 5,463,600 of NC_087168.1, forward strand.
ACTCTCAACTTACTAACAAATATAAGAGTTGCCTTTGCATATCTAGATGAAAAAATGATGAGGAAAATAATCACCACAATGATATGTCCAAGATTAGAATATGCAGCAGTAATTTGGTCACCACATGAAAAAAAAAAGCACAAAAGAAAGATGGAAGGCATATAGAAATTAGCAACTAAGATGATACTATAATTGCAAGAACTGCTATATGATGAGAGACTAGCTAGGATGCAACTCCAAACCTTGGAAAGGAGATGAGAGGTGACATGATTGCACTTTACAGATTACTGAGTGGGATGGCAAAACTAGATAGGGAAGATCTGAATTGTTCATGTTGACAAGTAGTTGGGTTTATCTATATATAATGAACAAAAGAAACAAGGGTACATTTAAGAAAACTAAAAGTAACCACCTGCAGAAGGGACATAAAAGAAATTTAGCTTCCATCATAGAAGCATTGAGGCATGGAATGGACTGGAGGGGAAGTAGTGCGTGCTAGAAATATTCTTAACTTTAAGGAAAAGTTGGATAAAAACATTTATGGAGATGAGCTTAGCTCGTCTCCCATGTATCATAACTAGGTAAATACACACAGATACTGTATTTTGAGATAAGAGAGTAAAAAGTCAGCTTCCTCACAGGCAAGAATGAATAAGCGCTTTTTCAGTGTTTTCATTACCTTGTGTTTCGTGATCCTTGAGTTTAGTGTTATACTTTGGGAAGAAGCAAGCGCAAAACTTGGGAAGGGAGTGTATGCAATTTTTAATATGGGAGTTTGCTTTGAGTATAGTCTTAGCTTTCAGTGGAAGAGTATTTTTAAAGCATTCTGCGCCTTGGTTCAGGAGACTACCATTTTAGAACACCTATGAGACTGTTTGGCTACAGTTTTGTGTGCCAACATTGTGCTGTATCAAGTAAGGGGCATCACTTTGATGTAGTTTTCCTTATGTTTCTTTAATTGTGTCATTTGATATAGAAGAAATTGAGAAGAAACTTCTCATGCTGCCATGTGTAGGAACCTGTGTAAGAACCTTGCTACATTAGTTGTGTGAACTACCGCTACAGTCATTTGTGTGAGTTGTAGTTTTTGCTATAGAATTACTTACTTACTCATGACACTCTGCTCAGGTCACACTATCTCTTCTTTGTGGAGTTAGGAGCTCATAGGAATTATATTGTCTGCCCGTCTTGCTTCCTGGCACTCTGTCTAGTAACTTCTGCAACATGGTGACCAGCTAGCCAATACAGAAGCTCTATCTGACTTTGCTGTTACATGTGTTAGAAAATGAAGTAATACATGATAATGGAAATAAACAAGTTATGTTAGAATAATATATATATATATATATATATATATATATATATATATATATATATATATATATATATATATATATATATATATATATATATATATATATATATATATTTTTTTTTTTTTTTTATGTAGGAGAGACACTGGCAACAAAAATCCAGTAAAAAAAGAAAAGCTCACTGAGATGCTGGTCCTGAATTGCATCTGAAGCAGTAGTCAAAAATTGAAAGATAAGTATCTTGAAACCTCCCTCTTGAAGGAATTCAAGTCATAGGAACATGGAAATACTGATGCAGGCAGGGAGTTCCAGAGTTTACCAGAGAAAGGAATGAATGATTGAGAATACTGGTTAACTCTTGTATTTAGAGAGGTAGGCAGAATAGGAGTGAGAGAAAGAAGAAAGTCTAGTGCAGTGAGGCCATGGGAGGAGGGGAGGCATGCAATTAACAAGATCAAAAGAGCAGTTAGCATGAAAATAGTGGTAGAAGATAGCTAGAGATGCAACAATGCAGTGATGAGAAAGAGGCTGAAGACAGTCAGTTAGAAGAGAGTTGATGAGACGGAAAGCTTTTGATTCCACGTTGTCTAAAAGAGCGGTATGAGTAGAACTCCCAGACATGTGAAGCATACTCCATACATGGACAGATAAGGTCCTTGTACAAAGTTACCAGCTGGGGGGATTAGAAAAAACTGCTGGAGACATCTCAGAATGCCAAACTTCATAGAAGCTGTTTTAGCTAGAGATGAGATGTGAAGTTTCCAGTTTAGATTATAAGAAAAGGACAAACCATGGATGTTCATTGTAGAAGAGGAGGACAGTTGAGTGTCATTGAAGAAGAGGGGATAGTTGTCTGAAAGGTTCTGTTGAGTTGATAGATGAAGGAACTGAGTTTTTCAGGCACTGAACAATACCAAGTTTGCTCTGCTCCAATCAGAAATTTTAGAGGGATCAGAAGTCAGGCGTTCTGTGGTTTCCCCTGCATGAACTGTTTACTTAATGAAGGGTTGGACATCTCTGAAAAGATGTGGAAAAGTGCAGGGTGGTATCATTAGTGTAGGAGTGGTTAGGACAAGAAGTTTGGTTTAGAAGATCATTGATGAATAAAAGGAAGAGAGTGGTGACAGCACAGAACCCTGAGGAATACCACTGTTAATAGATTTAGAAGAACAGTGACTGTCTACCACAGATATTGACAGACAGAGTTGAAAGAGCTTCACTAGGCAAGGCACAAGCATGGAGGCACAGTTTCAGAGAACAATAGGAGGGACCCCATCAGGTCTACAAGCCTTTGGAGGGTTTAGGCCAGCAAAGGCATGGAAAACATCATTGCGAAGAATTTTAATAGGTAGCATGAAGTAGTTAGAGGGTAGAGGAGAGGGAGGAACAAGCCCTGAATTGTCTGAGGTAGAGTTTTTAGTAAAGGTATGAGGGAAGAGTTCAACTTTAGGGATAGATGTGATAGCAGTGGTGCCATCTGGTTGAAATAAAGGAGGTAAAGAAAAAGAAGCAAAGTTATTGGAAATGTTTTTGGGTAGATGCCAGAAGTCAGGAGGGAGTTAGATCTTGAAAGATTTTGACACTCTCTATTAATGAAGGATTTTTGCCTAGCTTGAGAACAGATTTGGCATGGTTCTGGGCAGAAATATGAATATCTGGTGAGTTTTTGGTGATGGAAGGCTCAAATACCTTTTGTGTGCCACCTCTCTATCATATACAGCACAAGAACAGGCTGTATTAAACCAATTAAACCAAGTTTTTGAAAGTTTTGGTCGAGAAAAATAGTGAGGAATGTACGCCTCCATGCCAGACACCATCACCTCTGTTATGCACTTTGCATGCAGAGATGGGTCTCTGACAAGAAACCATTAGTCATTCCAAGGAAAATCAGCAAAATACCTGCTCAGATCCCACCAACTAGCAGAGTCAAAACATCAGAGGCACCTCTGCTTAGGGGGATCTTGAGGAGGGATTGGAGCGATAGGACAAGATACAGATATGAGATTGTGATTGGAGGAGCCCAATGGAGAAGAGAGGGTAACAGCATAAGCTGAAGGATTAGAGATTAGGAAAAGGTCAAGAATGTTGGGGATATCTCCAAGATGATCAGGAATACGAGTAGGTTGTTGCACCAATTGCACTAGGTCATGGAGGATAGCAAAGCTGAACGCTAGTTTACCAGGATGGTCAGTGAAGGAAGAGGAAGGCCAAAGCTGGTGACAAATATTGAAGTCTCCAAGAATGGAAATCTTCACAAAGGGAAGTGTCAGAATGTGCTCCACTTTGGAAGTTAAGTAGTCAAAGAATTTCTTATAGTCAGAGGAGTTAGGTGAGCTATACAACACATAAAATTTAGTTTGAGGGTGACTGTAGTCGTAGCCAGATGATGGAAAACTCAGAAGACTCAAGAGTGTGGACGTGAGAGCAGGTTCAGTCATTGAGCACATAGACACAACATCTAGCTTTGGATTGAAAATGAGGATAGAGAAAGTAGGAGGGAACAGAAAAGGGGCTAGTGTCAGTTGCCTCACACACCTGAGTTTCAGTGAGGAAAAGATGAGGTTTAGTAGAGGAGAGATGGTGTTCTACAGATTGAAAATTAGATCTAAGACCATGAATGTTGCAGAAGTTAATGGAGAAAAAGTTGAGGGGAGTGTCAAGACACTTAGGTTCGATACCAGAAGAGCTGTCCAACCTGAGGACATTTGTGGTCCTCTCCCCCAGATGGGGACTCTGAGGCTGGTTTAGGAGTTGCCATGATAATTTTGAATTTTGAGTAAAGGTTGTGTATATAATTAGGTGCTTGTAGTTATGTGTGAAGGAAGAGAGTTGTCTCTAGAGAGTAAGCTGTAACTATCTCCTTATGTTGTGAGATACATAGGGAAAAGTTCAATGAAGTCACATCTAGGTTTAATGATCCAGTGCTTTAGACCTCACTGGAAGTAATTATCATTTCAGCAGGTGCCTACTGCCTCCTTCTGGAGGCCTTCTTAGATTAATATATATATATATATATATATATATATATATATATATATATATATATATATATATATATATATATATATATATATATATATATATATATATATATATATATATATATATATATATATATATATATATATATATATATATATATATATATATATATATATATATATATATATATATATATATATATATATATATATATATATATATACACACACACACACACACACACACACACATATACATGTATATGTGTGTGTGTGTGTATATATATGTGTATATATATGTGTGTGTGTGTGTATATATATGTGTGTGTGTGTGTGTGTGTGTGTGTGTGTATATATATATATATATATATATATATATATATATATATATATATATATATATATATATATATATATATATATATATATATATATATATATATATATATATATATATATATATATATATATATATATATATATATATATATATATATATATATATATATATATATATATATATATATATATATATATATATATATATATATATATATATATATATATATATATATATATATATATATATATATATATATATATATATATGAACTGTCCTTTTCCATTCTGAGCCTTGAGAACAATACTGAACTCAGCTTGGTTCCCACAATGTAGCTAAGGGAAGAGAAAGAAGGATGAAAAACTATACAGAACTAAGCTAAGCTCACCCTGACTGTCGTCCTGTAAGTAAGGAAATAAGGAAAAGAAAAGAAAATTATGCTATGATTTTTTCCATCTTATCATACTCAATGGTAGTGTCTTCTTTCATGTATTAATTCAGATGCTTCTTACCATTGCCTTGCTGATCTTCCTTTGTCATTCATACTTTGGCTGCTTCACTGATTCATTTCATTTTAAGATTCCAGGAAAGAAATGTCAGTGTAGATGGAAACAGATACCAGCTAAACCATATAAGGACCATTCCTAATGCTCATTGATGTAATTTTCTAGGCATCAGAGAAGTTCTTGGCACAGGTGATGGGTTTGCTGGTGTCCTCCCACTACCGCAATACCCCTGATGACATGCAGACTCTTTCTGACGCCCCAGCCCACCATCTATTTGTTTTGCTGCCAACTCAGGACCAGATGAAGGAGGACATGCTGCCTCCAGTTCTTGGGGTCCTGCAGGTGATTAGCATATATGATGTACATTGAATATATGTGGACTATTTAGCCTTGGATTTGGTTCCCATTGATTGAAGAAATGAATCTCTTTAATACAGAAGAACTGAAAACTGTAGGGTGTAGTGTTATTTGTTTACAGTTGTGGGCCACTTGATATGTTGTTTGTTGAATCAGGTCTGAGGAAAAATGTTGGGATGGTGTGTGTCATCTTTGTAATGTAAATAAGTTCTTTTCATTAAGTAAAAATAATTTCATGAAAAATTAAACTTTTCACAGGTGGCTCTTGAGGGAAAAATCTCCAAGTCCTCAGTAATGTCAGCACTGACTCAGGGAGAGAAGCCAGCAGGAGACCTCATTCCCTGGACAGTCAGTAACCAGTTTCAGAATTATGATTTCCCACAGCTGTCAGGTGCTCGTATTGTTCGTATTGCGACCCATCCCAACCTGCAAGGGGTAAGTGGAAGAGAACAGTAGTGCTAAGTGTGATGTCATGCCTGCTTACAAACAAACACTGCCTCTGCTTGTGCAGTGTGATGATACAAGTGATGATACAAGTTATGTGCAATGATAATAAGCTTTCTATTGGGTTTATATCTTACTTTACTCAGGTGTTAAGCTTAGATAGTGTTCTTAATAATGTTTCCAAGTGATAAGAATATTTTTCAACATTTAGGAATGTAAGCTATATTATCTTTGGTATAATTCTTATTAGATGTTACAATGAACGAAGAGCTATAAGGCAAAAAATTATAGGAAGTCTGCAATTCTGATGCCTGACATTGTGGCACTGTGTGACTCATTGTGGTTGAAAGGACACAAGAATAGTGTACAATTAAAATAGTTCATTATGTTGTGTGTATGTGTGTGTGTGTGTGTATGCATCAGTGAATATAAAAACAAATTACTACTTATTCCAGAAAGGTTATGGTAGCCATGCCATGAAGCTGTTAAGTGAGTACTACAGTGAAGCAAGCATTCATGCTGACTACACAGACACTGCAATCCCTGAGGAGCAGATGGCCCACCTGGTGCAGGACAGTCAGGTGTGTTCCTACATGTGCACTACTGACAGGCAGAAATGGTTGAATTAATGAAAAAGTGTTGGAACGTATGTGTGGATTAACATGAAGGAATAGAATAAGAAATGACAATGTAGGAACTGGTGTTTTGAGAGAGTTGGCTGGATGGGCAGATCAGTGTGTGTTAAAATGAGTTGGGCATCTAGAGAAAATGGACAGGAAATCAGTAAATGGAATGTCATCAGATGTGTGTATAGAAGGTTAAAAGGAAGGCCTTGTCTGGAGTAGATGAACTGTGTGAAGGAAGTACTTAATGAGAGAAGAATAAGTGTGCAGAAAGCAAGAGTGACTGTGTGTGATAGAGGTGGATGGAGAATGACTGTGTTGAGTGCTTGAAAATGATATGGTCTTGTCAACTCAAAGGAGTGGGTGTGGGGTGCACTTGGCAGGACCTATTGGCATATGGACCCAGTTAAGATGTGGGACACTAGCAAGTACCCTGCATCTGCTGTGGTCTCAGGATTGGAGTAGAAATTGGGTAGGGAACAGTCTCATTATGAACGGGCAGGGGCAAATTAGTGTATGTTGTTATGGATGTTTTTGTCCAGTTGTGCTATGATATGGTAAGAGTGTAACTGATATTTGTGTGAATGTGTGGTGCCTTGTCTGGGCTACCTTGTATGGGATTGTTGGTCTAATATATAGATGGATAGAATTCTCATATACAAGGACAGCGATTCTTGACAGATCTCTTATATAACCTGATTCTCACATACAAGGTGGTATTAAAGGATCTGTACAAGAAAGCACTTAGTTAAATTTAAGTTTGGGAACCATCTTTAAAACAGTTGCCTTTAGCAGCAACATAGTACTCCCAGCATTGTTAAAACTGTTGAAGCACATTCTGGAAGTCTTTCTCAAAATATGTCAAACACCTGCGATTCTTGCCTAGTCTTCCCCATAGTGTGCAAAAGAAGCACTGGGATGAAGTCTGCCTAGAGCTCCAGTCAGTGTGCCTTGGATGACCTGACTATCTAGTTGGTGGTCATCACTGGAGACAAGACTTCAGTCTGCTGGGACAACCATGACACCAGACAGCAGTTATTGTTGTGGAACAACCCAGCAACCTGCAAAGCAGGTCTGCAGCATGACCAAAAGTATGCTCATGATTTTGTTTGATATTTGTAGTATTGTTACCTATGAATTTGTCTGTACAGCCAGACCTTTAATTGCCAGTACTGCTGCTATATTTTGAGACATCTGAGGGAAAACATTCAATGGAAACAGTTTGAGATGTGGCTTGAAGCTAATTGGATACTCCATCACAACAATATGCCCTCTCACTGAGCTTTCTTAATGCTTGATTTTCTTGGCCTCAGCAGCTTGATCACCTTTCTGCACAATCCTCCTCCACAGATTTGACCTCTTGTGACATCCTCCTTTTCTTGAAAATGAAGCTCCATCTGAAGGGGGCATGTTTTTGACACTATGGAAGAGATTTTGCTGCAAATCACAAAAGGTGCTTGACATACTTCAAGAAGAGTTTCAGAATGCATTTTTAGTGAAATAACAATGGAAGCATTGTATCTCTGCTCAAAGAACTGTTTTGAAGGGGATGGTGCTTGTGGAAATTTCCACTTTTATTGCACTTTTATCCAAGTACCTTTGGTTTATGGTCTGATTTGTATATAAATTGTAAATTTAAATTAAGGGTAATTAAGGTTAATATAGTACAAACTAAGTATTAGTTACTGTTATAAATAAATTAGTAATTAGAGATGTGCTGATTGTGGGTAGCTATTGTTTTGATATGGCAAGGAGCCCACAAGGAGCGAAACTGCCTGACACGCAGCAGTCACCAGCCAGCCATCTTTCAAGTCATATCTCCACCACTTTACCATTCACGCTTGCAATATTCACTAAGTTGCTAAGAAGTGAGAATTATGGAAACCTGCACTGCAGGAAATAGTCTTTGCTACAAAAACACGGCCAGCCACTGGCTTGGAACATCCATTGACACCAACTTTCCACTGACCCCAGCTAGCCCGAACCACAGCTAAATTATTGGTTATTTATAATTACATTTAGTGATGCTTTCTGTGTTTGTGTGTTAAATGGGAGACATAGGGTGAGTGTGAAGGCTGAAAAGCTCCCACATTATCATTTTGGTGCCCTGAGTGAGGAAGACAAACTTTGTTGTTGTCAGGTTCGAGAAAATTAGTGTTACACGAACTGGGCATAATAACACAACTGAAACTCATTCTGCAACTGCAAGGATATGAAATTAGGACCTCCCTGGAGCCAGAGCTCAAACCTTTGATCATGATCAAAGATTAAAATAGGTTCTAAAATAGCCTCATGAATTAACCATATGGCTCTTGGACGTCAGTGATTTAATCTGGTAAAACGGGCCCTAGGGATGTAACAGAATACGTTAAAGGCATAATTAATGAAATACAAAGCCATTGTTCCTCAGAGGTTGTAGTGCAAATAGAAAATATCATGACACGTGCAAGGCATGACACGCACTGGAACCAAATAGGTACAGATACATGTCTCACTACATCAGATAAAATAATTCATTAACTGAAAACTGATGGATAACTAAACTAAACCTAACCTGGAATAATCAATAACCTGTTGAGTTTAGTAGAACTGGGGTTTACAATAAATAATAAACAAGGGGACAAGCAGGTGACTGTTGAAATAAGCAGCAAATAACAACTTAAAATTAGATCCACAAAGGTGTCTCAGAATTTTAAGGAAATCTTTGGCAACAAAACAAGGTTGGTTAACAAGAACTATCAGAGAAGGTAATGAACTAATAGGCAGTGACCTATTAGCCTTAGCTAAATTACAAAGGGTAACAATCAATAAAAGAATAATGGAGTAGCTTCCAGGCTATTCTAATCAAATAGAAGCTAAATTAACAACTGAGGAGGAGGATGAAGACTATGAACAACTTATGTCTGTCTATGAACAACAAGAAATAATTTATAGTGAACAGTTAACTAAATTTGAAGAGAAATTAGAACTAATGAGAGGTAAGTTAACTAACATCACTCCTAATCCTATGGTGAGAGACCAACCTAAAATAACCCTGGCAGCAGTAACATTACCAGAATTTGCAGAAAACATCATGAAGCGGCCCTCATTCTGGGATAAATATAGGGGACTAATCCATCAAAGGCAAGATATTGCCAAGATAAACAAATTTTCCAATCTTTTAAGCCAACGAAAGGGTACTGCTTACCTAATAGTTTCTGAATTAGCCATTACTGAAGAAAATTCTGACATTGCTATCAAATTGCTCAGGGAGAATTGTGATGATAAGGAACAAATAACCACTAAACTGGTCTACAAACTCCTAGACTTACCATTGCCTAACTATAATTTTAAGGATTTACAACATTTTAGGATTAATGTTAGCATTTTAGAATCTGAAAACAAATGATAATATTGAAGATGCAGCTTGGCTCATAAACATCTTAATACAAAGGAAACTAACTAAGAAAACACTAGAAATGTTATATTCAGAGTATAGAAAGAACCATTTTACATTCAAGATGAATCATTGTTGGAAATTTGTAAAAATATGAGCAATGATGAGGCATCCAAACCAAATAAATCAGATTCTAATAAAACTTACCAGGAATGAGTGAATAAGACTCCACCCTACAAGGGGAAAGGATGTGAGTCCAAACCCAACTATTGCCGAGTAAGTAAAAGTAAACCAAGTTAAGGAGACTTAAACAATAGGTACCTTTTCCACACAAGATACAGATATGAGATTGTGATTGGAGGAGCCCAGTGGAGAGAGGATAACAGCATAAGCTGAAGGATGTGTTTTCTCACATGATAAGACCAATAATGACCAGCCCATCTCTCCTGCAGCAGTTCCAATAGCAGAAGTAAACATTAGTAACCAAAGATGACTGATGAAGGCCAAGGTTCTGTTCAATACAGGAGTTTTGAAAAGCTTTATAAGCAAGGAAACTGTGACAACTTTAAAACTACCAAAAACAGGACAAGGGCAATTAAAAATCTTAGTTTTCCTGACTAAAAATAATACCTAAACTTATGATTTAGTAAGACCAATCATAAAATTAGGCAAATTTAAAACAAAGGTAACAGTGGTAGTGTTCCCAGACACGAACACCAATTTAACCATCAAAGGTTATAAGGAGACTGCTGACTTTCTTAAAACGAAATTAGTGGATCAAAACATAACATCAGATGAAATGGGTCTAGTTCAGCTAATAATAGGTTCAGACTATTATGGAAAATTTGTAGGGAAAACATTAAAGAAATATGGTGTTCAAATGCTGACAACAGCTGGTAGTAATCTTATGATAGGAACACTGCTATCTGCTAAAGGTGTACTACCAACTCACAGAGCTGAACCTGTCTTTGTGACACCAATCCAGTCCCTACTAATGGCCTGAATTGGAGCTCAAATTACCCCTAATGAGCTACCTAACAAAATGGAAGAAAGGAATGAACCAATACATAAGTTATGGGACATAGATAGATACCATGGTAATAAGTCCTAATGGTCCAAATGATGAAGAGCATATGACCCAAGACTACATTAACCAAACAGTAGGATACAAAGACAACCAGTATTGGATCAGATTACCTTGAAAAATAAATTCACCACCCTTAATAACCAATTATTTCAGTGCCAAGGGTCAGTTACATAACTTGTGGACTAAACTAAAAAAATAAAATAAACCAATGATGGAACCATATGATAATATTATAAGAAATCAAACCACAAGTAACTTCATAGAGAGGGTAGAGGAACCAGTAAATCATAAAACTGGCCATTACCTCTCTCATCATGCAGTAAAGAAAGACTCTGTCACCACCCCAATAAGGGTGGTTTTCAATTGCAGCTCATGGGCAATGAAGGGAGCAAGCAGTCTGAATGACTGTTCGTATACGGGACCCAACTTAAATTGAAAACCTGCTTGACGTGTTGATGAAATTCTGTCTCAGACCTTACGCCCTGGTAGCCAACATCTTAAAGGCATTTCTAAGGATAGGCTTAAAGGAAGAAGACAAAGACTTTACCAAGTTCTTATGGCCAAGAGATCCAAATGACAAGAATAGCCCTTTGGATGTGTACAGATTTAAATCTGTCCTCTGGCTCATGTTCCAGTTAATTTTTGTTATGTTCAACTTAAATCATCATTTTGACAAAGCTAGTTTTCCTGAAATAGGTTGTGCATTTATATGGACAACTTACAAATAACAGTAAGTACAGAGAAAGAAGCAGTAACTATGAAAAGGCAGCAAAAGAATGTTTAGCTGCTAACATGCCTCTGCAGATTTGGAATAGCAACTCAATAATCATGCAGAATCTTTTAAAGGAATGACTTAATTCAGAATTACCCATGAGACAAAACTTACAGGGTATGGAGTGGGATGTGAAAGGTGATGGAATAAGTCTATACTGGCCTCAATATTCTGAACAAAATCTAACTAAAAGATACTTACTAGGCCAAATCTCTCTCTTATTTGATCCTCTGGATATGATAATCCTTATAACAATAAAAGGGAAAAATGTTAGTACAAAAAGGAAGGAAAAAAATTAGTTGGGATACTGTCCTCCTGGAATATTATTCATCAGAACGGTATAGAATAAAGGAGGATTGCATTGCAGGTACTGAGGTCTCCATCCCTAGACAAGTAGATCTAAATCATAATGACAATGCACAACTTCACATTTGCTGTGATGTGTCTTCAAAGGCATATGGCGTGGCAGCTACTCGGTCACAGATAATCATTACGTAACATGATTTTTGTCTCTGACAAGTAGGTGTTATTTTCCAACTCTTTTCATTGTGAACCAATAGAAAATATCAATTATTCTTGGCAAACTTTGTTTCTTTGGCTTTTAGAATGGTTTTTGCCCCAAAATAGTTAAATTTCACCATTTTTCCAGATGCTGTCACAGAGAACTTCCTTGCTCTTGTCTTGGATTAACCACATATGTATTAGAATGTATCTAGAGAATGATTGCAGCCTCTTGATGCCATTTCATCTCTTGTGATTTGTCTTCTCAGGCAGGCAAAGCAGAACTGATTGGTGATCTGCAAGCCCCTATTTATATATTCTCAAGCAGTACTCCAGAATATTTTTAGTCTTTCTAGAATGTGCTCAAGAGTGTTATCGATCTTTCTAGAATATTCTTGAACCTACTTTAGAATATTCTGAACCATTCTAGAAAATTCTTCTAGATTCTAGAAAATTCTTGATACTTCTACATATTTCTACTGTATTCTACTGAAAGTTCTAGAATATTCTGGAAATGTTTACATCAAATAAAATGTTCTAAAATGTTTTAAAAACTTCCAAAAGTGTCTGGTAGAACATTCTGGAAGATTTAAGATTTCTGAAATGTAAGCAAATTCTCCTAAATATGAAAAATTTCTTACTAGGTCTGGCCAGTTTAAGAATGATCTTACTAAAATTAAAAATCTGTAGAACACTTTATATTCCTTCTTTCATTGTTTTAACTTATTTGCTACATTTCAAAAGCAGTTAGATAAGCAATCGAGATTTTTCAAAGGTCTTTACCTGACATGAAAACCAATAGTAACCCATACTATAATGAAATAAGGCAAAAGTGCAAATTCATTGTTCTATCCACAAAAGCAAAGTTTTAGGATAAAAATAACTTTTTTCTATTTTGTTCAGAATTATGGTTGGGGCCAAGAACAAGACAAAAGTGAAATTTTGTTACATTGTGTAATCATAGTGAGTTGGTAAGGTCAAAATCAAGAGTAGCACCGATGAAAACCTGAACCTTGCCTCAATTAGAATTAACAGCAACAGAAATGGGTACTCAGTTAGCTAAGTATTTAGTAGAAACAACCACAAAGGATCAGCCTGGGAACAAAGGGATAAACCCACTCTTTAGGCAAGTAGTAATATGGACTGACAGTGAAATCTGCCTTCACTGGATTGATAAAAATGAAAACAAGAATCCATATATGAAAAATAAGGTTGAAAAAATACTGTTGACACAAGGAAACTTTAAGTGCCACCATATTCCTACTAAAGAAAACCTGCCAGATCTTATAACAAGGGTTATAATATTCCCAAAATTACCAAAAGAGACCAGATGGTTCCACAGGCCTAATTGGTTAGTCTAGAAACAAAATTGGCCCATACACAAATCATATAAAGAGGTAGTAGTTAATGTAGTATAAGCTCAATCTCAAGCCAACCATCTGTCTAATCTGGCAATTGACCTAAAGAAATACTCATCATTCAATAAATTAATTAATGTAACCTAAAGAGTATTTCAATTCATCACTCAGAAGTCAGCAGTGCCAGACATTGGATCAAACAGCAACATCATGAATTCTGAGACATCCATAAGGCACTAGGTGAAGGATCCAAAAGATTAAACTAATAAATTTTGGGCTATACTTGGATAAAGAACAAATCATAAAATGCTGAGGTAGAATAAAATATGTTGAACTACCATATGAAAAAAAAGCACCCTATCCTGCTACCAGAAGGGAGTCACCTCACTAAACTTATCATAATAGAGGCCCTTAAGAATCCATATATGAAAAATAAGGTTGAAAAAATACTGTTGACATAAGGAGACTTTAAGTGCCACCATATTCCTACTACATGGGGGAATGGGGACACTCTAGCTCAAGTTAGGAAAAATTACTGGATACCTAAAGGATGTCAAGTAGTAAAAAACTCCCTGAAGGAGTGTAACATATGCCAACATTACAAGGCAAGACCCTTGATGTATCCAGGACCCCCAAATCTACCTCCAGAAAGAGTAAGCCTAGATAGACCCATTGGAATAATGGATGTAGATTACACAGGTGCTCTGATAATAACAGATGAGGGTGACATCCCTAAGGTCTATATATGTTTATTCACCTGTGCCAGGACAAGATCTATCTACCTAGAAGTGGCCAATGACCTTAGTTCAGAGACCCTTTTGTAATTATTTAGAATCTTTGCAACAAGGCATTCATGCCCCAGCCTTGGCATCAGTTATAGGAATGTTATAGGAACAGCTCCCTTTATTCAAGAAATTATAAATGATCCAGAGGTGCAACAAACATTAAGCAATGGGTAATGTCATTGGAAGTTCATCACACCAAGGGTGCATTGGCAGAATGGATTCACAGAAAGAATGATAGGACTAGTCAAAAACTGCCTAAAGAAGATACTAAATTGATCTAAATAAAATTTCAAAGAATTAAAAACAGTAGTACTGGAAACTGAGAACAGAATCAATAACCAACCTCTAACTTATTTAGATGACACTAGTACATCTGGAAGCAATGACACCATCTCATGTTCTATATGAAAGACAACTGGAACTATTCCCATCTATTGAGGTGGAGGATCATTTCCTAGACCCCACCATAGATGATAGGACCCAGTATCTGAGAGTAAGTTATCAGCAAAACAAATTGTTCGAGAGGTGGCAGAAATAATGGCCTGAAGAATATCTTGTCAGTCCTTGTGAGAAATTCTACGGCACTCAACTAGCTGAGAATGTAGCTTCCCTTAAGGAAGGTGATACTGTCTTACTAAAAATGGAGCAGAATTGTTCCACATGGCCACTAGCTAGGATATTAAAATTATATCCTGATGAAAAATGGCATTGTTTGAACAGCAGAAATTATGGTCAAGGGACAAAGGACTCTTAGAACTATTAATAAATTAGTTCTGCTGGAGTGCTCTTCTGAGCATACCCCAAACAACTTGTTGAGGTCAGCAGACATGGAGGGTTGCCCCAGGTTTGGGAGAATATAGACATCAAGGTGTGGACCCGGCCATCTTGAGTGGCATCTCAAAGATCTCAGGATAAGTGGAGGAATTTAATCTCAGGTGTTCAAATTACATGAATATAGATTCAGGTAATGCCCAACCTCTGGATGTGGAAATTTTCACTTTTTTCCCGCATTTATCAAAGTACCTTTGGTTTATGAGGTGATTTGTATATAAATTGTAAAGTTAAATTAAGTGGTAATTAAGGTTAATATATAGTATTAGTTACTATTATAAATAAATTGGGAATTGAAGATGTACAGATTGTGGGTAACAATTGTTTTGACATGGTAAGGAGCCCCGAGGAGTGAAACTGCCTGAGTCACGCAGTGGTTGGAACCAGCTGCTTTTCAAGTCATATCTCTGCCACTTTACCATCCGCACTTGCAATATTCACTAAGTTGCTAAGAACTTAGAAGGAGGGTTACTGGCCAAGGGCAACAAAAATCCAATAGAAATCAAAAAGACCCACTAAGATGCCAGTCCTTAAATAGGATCCAAAGCAGTAGTAAAAAATTGAAGGACAAGTGCATTGAAACCTCCCTCTTGAAGGACTTCAAGTCATAGGAAGTTAGAAATACAGAAGCAGGCAGGGAGCTCCAGACTTCACCAGAGAAAGGGATGAATGATTGAGAATACTGGTTAACTCTTGCATTAGAGAGGTGGAAAGAATTGAGGTGGGAAAAAGAAGAAAGTTTTGTGCAGTGAGGCCACAGGAAGAGGGGAGGTATACAGTTAGCAAAATCAGAAGAGCAGTTAGCATGAAAATTGCGATAGAAGATAGCAAGAGAGGCAGTATTGTGGTGATTAGAAAGAGGCTGAAGACAGTCAGTCAGAGGAGAGGAGTTGATAAGACCAAAAGCTTTTGATTCCTCCTTGTCTAGAAGAGTGGTATGAGTGGAATCCCCTAAAGACATGTGAAGCATACTCCATACATGGATGGATAATGCCCCTGTACAGAGTTAGCAGCTGGAAGGGTGAGAAAAACTGGCAGAGATGTCTCAGAATGCCTATCTTCATAGAAGCTGTTTTAGTTAGAGATGAGATGTGAAGTTTCTAGTTTAGATTATAAGTAAAGGACAGACCGAGGATGTTCAGGGTAGGAGAGGGGGACAGTTAAGTGTCATTGAAGAAGAGGGGATAGTTGTTTGGAAGGTTGTGTTGAGTTGATAGATGGAGGAATTGAGTTTTTGAGGCATTGAACAATAAGTTTGCTCTGCCCCAATCAGAAATTTCAGAGAGATCAGAAGTCAGGTGTTCTGTGGCTTCCCTGCATGAACTGTTTATTTCCTAAAAGGTTGGGCGTCTACAAAAAGACATGGAAAAGTGCAAGGTGGTATCATCAATGTAGGAGTGGATAGGACAAGAAGTTTAGTTTGGAAGATCATTGATGAATAATAGGAAGAGAGTGGTTGACAGGACAGAACCCTGAGGAACATCACTGTTAATAGATGTAGGAGAACAGTGACCATCTACCACAGTGGCAATAGAATGGTCAGAAAAGAAACTTGAAATGAAGTTACAGAGAGAAGGATTAAAGCTGTAGGAGGGTAGTTTAGAAATCAAACCTTTGTGCCAGACTCTATCAAAAGCTTTTGATATGTCTAAGGCAAGAGCAAAAGTTTCACCAAAATCCATAAAAGAGGATGACCAAACCTCAGTAAGAAAAAACAGATCACTAGTAGAGTGGCTTTGATGAAACACATACTGGTGATCAGATAGAAGGTTGTGAATCTTCCTGTTGAGGATAGATTAAAAAACTAGATAGGCTGGAAATTAAAGCAATAGGACAGTAGTTTAAGGGATTAGAACAGTCATCCCTTTTATAAACAGGCTGAATGTAGGCAAACTTCCAGCAAGAAGGAAAGGTAGATATTGACAGACAGACAGTTGAAAGAGTTTGACTTAGCAAGGTGCAAGCATGGAAGCACAGTTTTGGAGAACAATAAGAGGGACCCCATCAGGTCCATGAGTCTTTCGAGGGTTTAGACTAGTGAGGGGACAGAAAACATCACTGTGAAGAATTTTAATAGGTAGCATGAAGTAGTCAGAGTGTGGAGGAGAGGGAGGAACAAGCCCTGAATCGTCCAAGGTAGAGTTTTTAGCAAAGATTTGGGCAAAGAGTTCAGCTTTAGAGATAGATGTGATAGCAGTGGTGCCATCAGCTTGAAATAAAGGAGGGAAAGAATAAAAAGCAAAGTTATTGGAGATATTTTTGTCTAAATGCCAGAAGTCATGAGGGGAGTTAAATATTGAAAGATTTTGACACTTTCTATTTATGTAGGAGTTTTTTTGGCTAGTTGGAGAACAGACTTGGCATGGTTTCAGGCAGAAATATAAAGTGCATGAGATTCTGGTGATGGAATACTCAAGTACCTTCTGTGGGCCACCTCTCTATCATGTATATAGTATGAGAACAGGCTGTGTTAAACCAAGGTTTGGAAGATTTTGGTCGAGAAAAAGAGTGAGGAATGTATACCTCCATGCCAGACACTATCATCTCTGTTATGCACTCGGCACACAGAGATGGCTTTCCGACACAGAAGCAGTAGTCGTACCAAGGAAAATCAGTAAAATACCTCCTAAGATCCTCCTAACTAGCAGAGGCAAAACATCAGAGGCACCTCTGCTTTGGGGGGATCCTGAGGAGGGATTGGAGTGATAGGACAAGATATGCATATGAGATTGTTATTGGAGGACCCCAACAGAGAAGATAAGGTAACAGAATAAGCAGAAGGATTAAAGATCAGGAAAAGGTCAAGAATGTTGGGTGTATCTCCAAGATGGTCAGGAATACAAGTAGGGTGTTGCACCAATTGCTCTAGGTCGTAGAGGACAGCAAAGTTAAAGGCTAGTTCACCAGGATGGTCAGTGAAAGAAGAGGAAAGCCAAAGCTAGTGGTGAACATTGAAATCTCCAAGAATGGAGATATCCGCAAAAGGGAAGAGTCAAAAAGTGCTCCACTTTGGGAGTTGAGTAGTCCAAGAATTTCTTATAGTCAGAGGAGTTAGGTGAGAGGTATACAGCTCAGATAAATTTTGAGAGTCATTCTGCAGTCGTAGCCAGATTGTGGAAAACTCAAAATATTCAAGGGTGGGCATGAGAGCATGTTAAGTCATTATGCTCATAGATGCAATATCCAGCTGTGGATTGAAAATGAGGATAGAGAAAGTAGGAAGGAACATATAAGGAGCTACTCTCAGTTGCCTCAGACACCTGAGTTTCAAGTGAGGAAAAAAAGATGAAGTTTAGTAAAGGAGAGGTGGTGTTTTACTGATTGAAAATTAGATCTAATACTGTGAATGTTGCAGAAGATAATGAAGAAAACATTGAGGGGGTGTCAAGATACTTAGGATCGATACTAGAAGAGCAGTCTGATCTGGGAACATTTGTGGTCCCCTCCCCAGATGGGGACTCTGAGGCTGGTGTAGGAGTTGCCATGTTGATTTTGTATTTTGAGTGAAGGGTGTGTGTGGAATTAGGTGCCTGTAGTTTTGTGTGAAGAAAGAGAGTCGTCTTTAGAGGGTAGGCTGTGACTGCCTCCTTGTGTTGTGAGACAGCTGGGTTCAGTGATGGGTTCACAGCACATCCTGATCCAGTGCTTTAGACCTCACTGGAAGTAATTATCGTTTTGGCAGGTGCCTACTGCCTCCTCCAAGGTGGTTATCAGTTATTTATAATTATATTTAGTGATACTTCCTGTGTTTTTGTGTTAGCTTGGAGACCATAGGATGAGTGTGAAGATAGTAAAGTTCTCACTGTGCTCATAATCAAGAAAATACTTATTTGTATATAAGCCATGTTTTGGGGCATTTTCGTATTGTTTTTTTAGTATTTGTGGATTGATTTTGATGTGTTTAATTACTAAAAATAACTTTCATCATGGGACTTGATTATATAAAAGAAAAATGGAAACTCATTTTTAGAAGCATTCAGCTTACTATAAAACCTTTTCCTTCATATTTTATAAACCACACTATTGTGCTTCATTGTGTATTTAATAGTACACAGCACTATGGCAAAAGAACCACAGCTACATGGAGACTATACTCTAGGCAATGACATACTGCTGGTGTAGTATTTGTCACAGTTGCTTGTCTCATACAACATTCCATGGCCACTGCTCTGGATGCTTTACTCATATCCCATTGGGTGCAGGCTTGTCAATAGATGAATCATTGCCACTGTCATCCATTATGCAGGGTTATAGCTGCATTAAATCATTATAAAAAAAGGGAGTGACGCTGCCACTACCAATCTGGATCATGGTCTCATGTGATATGGCAGCCAAGCGTACTGAAAGCAAAGGGATTCCCAGCACCAGGTAGTGCTGCTTTGGCTGTGTGCATAACATTACAGTGAGGAGAATAGGGAATGACCACACAGTTGGCTAAGTGTAAGCTAAGGGATTGCTGTGCTCTAAACACTGTCTGAGTTCAACATAAAAATCATAGAACCTTATGCTTATGAATCACCAGCTGTGAGGTCAACAGTTCCTTAGCTTGCTCCATCACACAATGCAGCAAGAATTCAGCTTTCAGCCAAAAACTAAATATTATCATCCCTCATCAACCACAATTTCACTTTTACACAGATTGCTACCACCCACAAATTCAAATATATGAGTCAGTAGAGAGGCAACCTACCAGTGTTCATTGTTTTTTCTCTTTATTTTTTTTAGTTAACTGATAAATGAATGTTTGTAATCATGTACTGTATTTTATGGGATATAACACACTTTTTTTCACTCAAAAAATGCCAAAGTTTTATTTATTTGTTTATTTATTTGTTTATTTTGTATGTGTGTGTGTGTGTGTGTGTGTGTGTGTTGCCCAATACCTACTGTAAACTTAACTTTATCATCCTTCATAGTCCATAGCACTGCTTATAATATATTGCCAAAGAATACAGAATGAACAAATAACCAGCATAGAAATAAAAATAAAGTTCGTTTTGGATTGCCCATGTTTTGTTATAGAGCTTTTTTTGTCAACACAGCGCAGCTGCCATTTGCATTGTTTTTTTTATGATGCAGGTACACTGTTGCCAATTCAAGCAGTACAAGCTATACCAAAAATACAATTTGGGAAAATAAAATTATGTTCTTTATCAATGTTGCTTAAGGTCGGTTCACTCTGGGCAAATTCTGGGGAAATGTCACCAGAATTGTCAGCAGCAGACACCAAAATGGTGCTCTCTACCAAGGATTTGCAGCCATTGTGTTTTGGTTTCTCATTGTGGGAATGAGGTCAGCTGTTGGGCCAAGAAAATCAGGTACTGTCTAGCCAACTAATTCAAGTGTGGTACGAAGTTGACTGTGTCACTTGTATTATTTACCGTGGCAACGTGAACTTCTTTCAGCCCTCAGTCTCACCCAAGGATCCTGTCTCCCAACAAGAAGTTGGTCTAGAGGATGAGATGTGATTGCTTGTGTCCAACCTTACTCCATATAAATGAATTAAAAAGTAAAACTTCACAAAGATCTAATTGTTGCTAGTGATTAAAGAATATAAAACTGCACCTGTAGATGTAAGTGAAAAATATGTTTTTCCTCTGGTGTTTTTTCTAATTATTTACCAAGCACCAAATATTCTTTTCCTCAAATTTTTGTCTTAAAGCTTATGGTGCTCATTATACACAGGAGCACATTACACACCTTAAAATATGCACTACATGCAATCTTTCTTTACTTAAATGAGTTTTTTGGGACTCAGGGGTGTTCTTAAGGGGGGGCACTGATTTTACATGGATTTTCCTTATCCGTGTGTCTGTCCGTTACCTGATCCCTGCCCGGTTTGGTTAGGTTCCCCCTTTTATACTATATGCCTTAAATATTTTCAGTCATCTTATCAGTTGGCTTTGCCCTAAGCTGATTTTAAGTAAAACATCATGAGGAAAGCAGTGATAGCAAAGCATAAACCTTTCAGAAAATAATTGTGGGAAAAAAAATTATTTATTCACATGACTGTGCTCGCATCACTTCTCTAGTGTCTCTTCCATTAAGCATCTATATTCTGTATTTATTTGATCTTTTTCACAATTTTCCAAGGGGTTAATACCTTGATATTATTGTTTTTTCTATTGATATTTAAAAAAAAAAACTCATGGCAATAATGATTGATAAGATAATTGAGTAGTGGCAGGAACTCAATGTGTGCACCAATAATCTGGCTAGCCACATGGGCAGAGGAGCAGGGAGCAGGACATTTAAATCTGCTTGGCTGTGGCAGCAGCAAAACACTAACCCTGCTGCTGCTACTGCCTACTAGGAATAAATTTAAGAACAGTAAGGCTTAGTAACTTCCTTTTGCACTGTTCATTTTCATTACTGTAACTCTTAGGACTTAGATGATCATGAAATGCAGTACAACAGGATTGAGTGGCTGAGGCAGGGTGCTGTGTGTCTGGCTGTGGAGGAGAGTGGCAGTGGTGGTGGTTGTGGTGGCTATAGAGATCTCACAACTCCCAGCTTCTTTGTTCAACTGACTTGATTAAAATCATTTGGTGCTCACCAGTAACACACTGCAGGGCACCACTACAGGATGTACAATTTAAACTTATTGATTTTACTTGTCCTAGAATAACTGTTGTAATAATAATGGACTTGAGGATTATATATATATATATATATATATATATATATATATATATATATATATATATATATATATATATATATATATATATATATATATATATATATATATATATATACACTCACATACATACAGTGGAACCTTGATTTTTTAACTTAATTTGTTCCTGAATGCCATTTGAAATCTGAAATGTTCGAAAACCGAAACTATTTTCCCGATAGGAATTGATGTAAAATAGATTAATCCATTCTCAGACACCCATCCACCATGTCTTAGCAGGGAATGACTGACACTCCCACTGCTAAGATGGCTGCTTCACAACATCTCCAGTTTAGAATTTTTGTTTTATCCAGAAAGCATGTATTTAATGGACTTAGTGATGCAGAACTTATCAAAAGATATTGTTTATCACTGATCTAGTGAGGGGAGCCTTACAGAGTGACACAGAGAGGAGCTACCCACTTACTGCCAAAATTAAGTGATCATAGCCCCTTAGACATCTTGCTGCTGGGAAAAACTACTGGGGAAAATGCAGTTGTGCAGTATTTATGGCATTGTGGGTCACAGAGAGAGCCACAGGAGGCTCAGGATAATTCCTGAGCACTGAACCTTATCTGTTTACATTAAGGTTCTTCAATTTCTTCAATGGGATCACATTTAACCAATTTCAAAGATTGAATTTCTGTCTTATACTCTGTGTCTCTTCACCAAATGTATAAAAATGAAGGAAATTTTTATAGAAACTATAAATGAGTTATAAATGGCTGCTTTTGCTATGTCTTGTAGTATTTGAAATCAAGTAACTTTGTTCGAAAAATGAATTATGGTTTGGCAACCAAAGCAATTATGAGTTAAAATTTTTGTTCGAAAACCAAGCTGTTTGAAAAGGGAGATGTTCAGTAACTGAGTTTCCACTGTATGTGTGTGTGTGTGTGTGTGTGTGTGTGTATATATATATATATATATATATATATATATATATATATATATATATATATATATATATATATATATATATATATATATATATATATATATATATATATATATATATATATATATATATATATATATATATATATATATATATATATATATATATATATATATATATATATATATATATATATATATATATATATATATATATATATATATATATATATATATATATATATATATATATATATATATATATATATATATATATATATATATATATATATATATATATATATATATATATATAATTTTTTTTTTTACATAAGAGGATCACTAGCAAAAAAAAAAAAAAAAAACCAGGCATCAGTTCCAAAAGAGATGTCAAAATTATCATTGAAAATTGAACGATAAGTGTCTTGAAACCTGACTCTTGAAAGAGTTCAAGTCATAGGAAAGAGAAAATAGAGAAGGCAGGGGGTTCCAGAGTTTACCAGAGAAAGGAATGAATGATTGAGAATACTGGTTAACTCTTCCATTACAGAGGTGGATGGAATAGGGATGAGAGAAAGAAGAGTCTTGTGCAGTGAGGCTGCGGGAAGAGGGGAGGCATGCAGTTAGCAAGCTCAGAAGAGCATTTAGTATGGAATAGCAATTGAAGATAGCAAGAGATGCAACATTGTGGTGATGAGAAAGAGGCTGAAGACAGTCAGTTAGAAGAGAGAAGATGATAAGATGAAAAGCTTTTGATTCCACTCTGTCTTCAATAGTGGTATTTTTTTTTTCTCTTTTTTTATGTAGGAAGGGCACTGGCCAAGGGCAACAAAAATCTAATAAAAAAAATGCCCACTGAAATGCCAGTCCCATAAAAGGGTCAAAGCAGTGGTCAAAAATTGATGGATAAGTGTCTTGAAACCTCCCTCTTGAAGGAATTCAAGTCATAGGAAGGTGGAAATACAGAAGCAGGCAGGGAGTCCCAGAGTTTACCAGAGAAAGGGATGAATGATTGAGAATACTGGTTAACTCTTGCGTTAGAGAGGTGGACAGAAAAGGGGTGAAAGAAAGAAGAAAGTCTTGTGCAGCGAGGCCGTGGAAGGAGGGGAGGCATGCAGTTAGCAAGATCAGAAGAGCAGTTAGCATGAAAATAGCGGTAGAAGACAGCTAGATATGCAACATTGCGGCGGTGAGAGAGAGGCTGAAGACAGTCAGTTAGAGGAGAGTTGATGAGACGAAAAGCTTTTGATTCCACCCTGTCTAGAAGAGCAGTATGAGTGGAACCCCCCCAGACATGTGAAGCATACTCCATACATGGACGGATAAGGCCCTTGTACAGAGTTAGCAGCTGGGGGGGTGAGAAAAACTGGCGGAGACGTCTCAGAACACCTAACTTCATAGAAGCTGTTTTAGCTAGAGATGAGATGTGAAGTTTCCAGTTCAGATTATAAGTAAAGGACAGACCGAGGATGTTCAGTGTAGAAGAGGGGGACAGTTGAGTGTCATTGAAGAAGAGGGGATAGTTGTCTGGAAGGTTGTGTCGAGTTGATAGATGGAGGAATTAAGTTTTTGAGGCATTGAACAATACCAAGTTTGCTCTGCCCCAGTCAGAAATTTTAGAAAGATCAGAAGTCAGGCGTTCTGTGGCTTTCCTGCGTGATATGTTTACCTCCTGAAGGGTTGGACGTTTATGAAAAGACGTGGAAAAGTGCAGGGTGGTATCATCAGCGTAGGAGTGGATAGGATAAGAAGTTTGGTTTAGAAGATCATTAATGAATAATAAGAAGAGAGTGGGTGACAGGACAGAACCCTGAGGAACACCACTGTTAATAGATTTAGGAGAAGAACAGTGACCGTCTACCACAGCGGCAATAGAACGGTCAGAAAGGAAACTTGAGATGAAGTTACAGAGAGAAGGATAGAAACCGTAGGAGGGTAGTTTGGAAATCAAAGCTTTGTGCCAGACTCTATCAAAAGCTTTTGATATTTCCAAGGCAACAGCAAAAGTTTCACCAAAATCTCTAAAAGAGGATCACCAAGACTCAGTAAGGAAAGCCAGAAGATCACCAGTAGAGCGGCCTTGATGGAACCCATACTGGTGATCAGATAGAAGGTTGTGAAGTGATAGATGTTTAAGAATCTTCCTGTTGAGGATAGATTCAAAAACTTTAGATAGGCAGGAAATTAAAGCAATAGGACGGTAGTTTGAGGGATTAGAACGGTCACCCTTTTTAGGAACAGGTTGAATGTAGGCAAACTTCCAGCAAGAAGGAAAGGTAGATGTTGACAGACAGAGCTGAAAGAGTTTGATTAGGCAAGGTGCAAGCATGGAGGCACAGTTTCGGAGAACAATAGGATGGACCCCATCAGGTCCATAAGCTTTCCGAGGGTTTAGGCCAGCAAGGGCATGGAAAACATCATTGCGAAGAATTTTAATAGGTGGCATGAAGTAGTCAGAGGGTGGAGGAGAGGGAGGAACAAGCCCAGAATCGTCCAAGGTAGAGTTTTTAGCAAAGGTTTGAGCAAAGAGTTCAGCTTTAGAAATAGATGTGATAGCAGTGGTGCCATCTGGTTGAAATAGAGGAGGGAAAGAAGAAGAAGCAAAGTTATTGGAGATATTTTTGGCTAGATGCCAGAAATCACGAGGGGAGTTAGATCTTGAAAGGTTTTGACATTTTCTGTTAATGAAGGAGTTTTTGGCTAGTTGGAGAACAGACTTGGCATGGTTCTGGGCAGAAATATAAAGTGCATGAGATTCTGGTGATGGAAGGCTTAAATATCTTTTGTGGGCCACCTCTCTATCATGTATAGCACGAGAACAAGCTGTGTTAAACCAAGGTTTAGAAGGTTTAGGACGAGAAAAAGAGTGAGGAATGTATGCCTCCATGCCAGACAGTATCACCTCTGTGATGCGCTCAGCACCCAAAGACCGGTCTCTGACACGGAAGCAGTAGTCATTCCAAGGAAAATCAGCAAAATACCTCCTCAGGTCCCCCCAACTAGCAGAGGCAAAACGCCAGAGGCACCTTCGCTTAGGGGGATCCTGAGGAGGGATTGAAGTGATAGGACAAGGTAAAGATATGAGATTGTGATCGGAGGAGCCCAACGGAGAAGAAAGGGTGACAGCATAAGCAGAAGGATTAGAGGTCAGGAAAAGGTCAAGAATGTTGGGCGTATCTCCAAGAAGGTCAGGAATACGAGTAGGGTGTTGCACCAATTGCTCTAGGTCATGGAGGATAGCAAAGTTGTAGGCTAGTTCACCAGGATGGTCAGTGAAGGGAGAGGAAAGCCAAAGCTGGTGGTGAACATTGAAGTCTCCAAGAATGGAGATCTCTGCAAAAGGGAAGAGGGTCAGAATGTGCTCCACTTTGGAAGTTAAGTAGTCAAAGAATTTCTTATAGTCAGAGGAGTTAGGTGAGAGGTATACAGCACAGATAAATTTAGTATGAGAGTGACTCTGTAGTCGTAGCCAGATGGTGGAAAACTCGGAAGATTCAAGAGCGTGGGCACGAGAGCAGGTCAAGTCATTGCACATATACATGCAGCATCCAGCTTTGGATCGAAAATGAGGATAGAGAAAGTAGGAGGGAACAGAAAAGGGGCTACTGTCAGTTGCCTCAGACACCTGAGTTTCGGTGAGGAAAAGAAGATGAGGTTTAGAAGAGGAGAGGTGGTGTTCTACAGATTGAAAATTAGATCTTAGACCGTGAATGTTGCAGAAGTTAATGAAGAAAAAGTTGAGGGGGGTGTCAAGACACTTAGGGTCGTCGACAGAAAAACAGTCCGACCTGGGGACATTTATGGTCCCCTCCCCAGATGGGGACTCCGAGGCTGGTGTAGGAGTCGCCATGATGGTTTAAAAATTTTTGAGTGAAGGGTGTGTGTGTTATTAGTTGCTTGTAGGTTTGTGTGGAGCAAGAGAGTTGTCTTTAGAGGGAAGGTTGTGACTGCCCCCTTGTGTTGTGAGACACAAAGGGAAACGTTCAGTGAGGTCACAGCTGGGTTTAATGATAAGTTCACAGCACCCCCTGAACAGTGCTTTAGACCTCACTGGGAGTAATTATCGTTTCGGCAGGTGTCTACTGGTGACTGGAACCTCCCATACATATGGGTGGATAAGACCCCTTTGCAGACTTAGCAGCTGGGGTGGTGAGAAAATTTGGTAGAGATGACTCAGAACACCAAACTTCATAGAAGCTGTTTTAGCTAGATATGAAACTTGAAGTTTCCAGTTTAGATTATAAGTAAAGGACTGACCGAGGATGTTCAGTGTAGAAGAGGAGAATAACTGAGTGTCATTGAAGAGGGGATATTTGTCTGGAAGGTTTTGTTGAATTGATAGATAGAGGAATTGAGTTTTTGAGGCATTGAATAATACTAAGCTTGCTCTGACCTAATCAGAAATTTCAGAGAGATCAAAAGTCAGGTGTTCTGTCTTCCCATGAATTGTTCACTTTCTGAAGGGTTGGACATCAACAAAAAGACATGAAGAAGTGCAGGGTGGTATCATCAGCATAGGAGTGGATAGGACAAGAAGTTTGGTTTAGAAGATCATTGATGAATAATAGGAAGAGAGTGGGTGATAGAACAGAACGCTTAGGTATACACAAAGTTTGGTTTAGATCATTGATGAATGATAGGAAGAGAGTAGGTGACAGGACAGAATGCTGAGAAATACCACTGTCAATAGACTTAGGAGAAGAACAGTGACTGTCTACCACAGTAGCAATAGAACAGTCAGAAAGGAAACGTGAGATGAAGTTACAGAGAGAAGGATAGAAGCTGTAGGAGGGTAGTTTGGAAATCAAAGCTTTTTGCCAGACTCTATCAAAAGCTTTTGATATGTCTAAGGCAACAGCAAAACTTTCATCAAAATCTCTAAAAGAGGATGACCAAGACTCAGTAAGGAAAGTTAGAAGATCACCAGTAGAGCGGCCTTGACAGAACCCATACTGGCAATCAGATAGAAGGTTATGAAGTGATAGATGTTTAAGAATCTTCCTGATGAGGATAGATTAAAAAACTTTAGAGAGGCAGGAAATTAAAGCAATAGGACAGTAGTTTGAGGGATTAGAATGGTCACCCTTTTTAGGAACAGGCTGAATGTAGGCAAACTTCCAGCAAGAAGGAAAGGTAGATGTTGATAGACAGAGTTGAAAAAGTTTGACTAAGCATGGTGTGAGCACGAAGGCACAGTTTTGGAAAACAATAGGAGGGACCCCATCAGGTCCATAAGCCTTCCAAGAATTTAGGCCAGCAAGGGCATGAAAACATCACTACTAAAGATTTTAATAGGTAGCATGAAGTAGTCAGAGTGTGGAGGAGAGGGAGGAACAAGCCCTGAATCATCCATGGTAGCATTTTTAGCAAAGGTTTGAGTGAAGAGTTCAGTTTTAGAAATAGGTGAGATGGCAGTGGTGCCATCAGGTTGAAATAAAGAAGGAAAAGAAGAAAAAGCATAGTTATTTGAGATGTTTTTGGCTAAGTGCCATAAGTCACAAGGGGAGTGAGATCTTGAAAGATTTTGACACTGTATTAATGAAAGAGTTTTTGGCCATTTAGAGAACAGACAGATAAGTTTAGTTTGAGAGTGACTCTAGTCATAACTATATGGTGGAAAATTAAAAAGATTCAAGAATGTGGGCATGAGAGCAGGTTAAGTTGTTGCCCATATAGACACAACACCCAGCTTTGGATTGAAAATGAGGATAGAGAAAGTAGGAGGAAATAGAAAAGGGGATACTGTCAATTGCCTCAGACACTTCTGTTTCAGTGAAGAAAAGATGAGGTTTAATAGAGGAGAGGTAGCATTCTAGAGATTGAAAATTAGATCATAGACCATGAATGTTGCAGAAATGAATGAAGAAAATGTTGAGGGGGTGTCATGACACTCAGGATCAATAGCAGAAGAGCAGTCCAACCTGGGGACATTTGTGGTCCCCTCCCCAAATGGGGACTCCGAAGCTGGTGTAGGAGTTGCCATGATAATTTTGAATTTTGAGTGAAGGGTGTGTGTGTGTGTACTTAGGTGCTTGTAGTTTTGTGTGAAGGAAGAGAGTTGTCATTAGAGGGCTGGCTGTGACTGCCTTCTAATGAAAATAGTGACAAATGTGAAAATAATGTCTGATTTACTCTGTTAATGTCATTAATTTTTTGTATAATGAATGGCTGTATAATGAGACTCATTTACATATCAAAGCATAATGCATAAACCCAGGAACAAATATGATATGTTCATGTAGCAGCTTTATGTGTAATTATATCCTCAGGTGAGCCTCCTGGAGGAGAAGCTGGGTCCCAACACCCAGTCTCTACCGCTGCTTCAGCCTCTGTCTGAGCGGCCCCCAGAAGCCCTCCATTACCTTGGGGTGTCATACGGAGTCACCAGTCAGCTCCTCAGTTTCTGGAAGCGTGCTGGGTTCACCTCTGTATACCTCAGGTTAGTGAATTTTAAGTTAAATTTGAAATGTAAATAATCATCATAGTTAAATTTCACTTGTGTACTAAACAAGATCTTTTATGGATCTTTGCACTTTTTTTGTGGTTAAATCCTTGAATTTGTTCTCAAAATCTTGAATTGCCCAGTGACATGGAATGTGTTGTCCTGTGTTGTTTAGACACTCATATACTCTGAATTATTCCACATAGTAAATACATCTGATTGCTGTAATAGATCTCTGAATTGTGATAAAATTGCAAACCACTTGAAGGAAGTGTGGAAAACCCATAATTTGTTCTTGATTCTTGTTGACTGATTGTTCTTGAATATTGATGTACAGGAGCTATCAGCCTGAGGAAAGTTTTGAGATACTTAGTGAGTAAGGTTGCTGCTAAGCATATTATTTCTTATCAAAGTACACTGGGTTCACACTGTGTGTGCATTCTCACTGCGCGATGGACAAGATATTATTTTAAAAATCCACATTTTGTGACTGTGTATCACATTACATGTATCAGTGGTTCAGAGTTGGGCAAAAGTACAGAGTTTGCACAAAGCATGACTTCCCTCCATAGACCATGCTACCTGCTCACATATTTTTGAAGGGTGGTAAGGTTTTTTTCACTGCAGAGGCAAGCCCCACCCTCTGCAGTGATGTCACATGTGGCTAACTCCTGATTGGCTGCTGCCTGGCTCTTCCACCGCCCCCCCCCCTCTCTCTCTCTCTCTCTCTCTCTCTCTCTCTCTCTCTCTCTCTCTCTCTCTCTCTCTCTCTCTCTCTCTCTCTCTCTCTCTCTCTCTCTCTCTCTCTCTCTCTCTCTCTCTCTCTCTCTCTCTCTCTCTCTCTCTCTCTCTCTCTCTTAGATGCAGAGAGAGAGAGAGAGAGAGAGAGAGAGAGAGAGAGAGAGAGAGAGAGAGAGAGAGAGGGGAACGGAGAAAGAACATAAAGATGATAGTGATAGACAATAGTGGGATTACTATATGACTATTATTATTGTTATTAGAATTTCAGTCTTAGGATGTGAAATAATTTCTTATTTTATATTTGTTAGATTTTTTTGTGTGCTTATTTTTTTTTTTTGAGGATAATAGGTGCCCAACTGCCCAATTTAGTTTTTCCTCATTAATTATATTGCTCACAGTGCATGTTTTCACTATGTTCAATGTGTTGTTGCATTGCTCATGTGGATGCACTCTGTGTGAGCCCTGTGTATGTAGTTACTCATAAAAAATTCTATAAGGCAGCTCATTTTCTCTGTTATGATTAATAACCTTGAAATAAATGCAGAATATTATTATGGTTTACAAAAAACATTGATTATGGAATGGGTCTGTCATACACATTGAATAAGTAATAAAACTGAGTGCTTCTCCTGTGAGCCAGTGTTCCATTTGAGGTGGCTGTATTGGCTCACCTCAGTCTATTAGGTCTTCATAACTTTCTGCCAAGCCATTTCCATGACAAACTTATGGAGACTGGCCATGGTGGTCAAAAGCCTTTAGGTGATGTCAGATTTGGAATGATGATCTTCAATTTCATTAATTTTTTTTTCTTAGAATGTTTTAATTCATGGCATTGTATGGTCCATTCTTGTGGTGAAGAGAAAAGAGAATTAGTCAGTCAACCATGACTGTAGTTCTCCCACAACTATGTACATGAGAAAAAAAATAAGCATGTTGAGCAAAAGAATTACGTGAATGATGAAAAGTCTGGACTCTAGATGTTTTCCAGTTGATGTCTGTCAATAATACTGCTTAGTCACTGGCACAGAGTCCATTGACCTTGTCTTTCAGTTTCTAATTGTGCTGGGGATTGTGCAGGGTTGAGATACTGAGGCAGGGCCATGAAGATTGCCTGGTATGAAGATTTCTCCCTTCCCTTGAGATTGCTTCATTATTTTGTCTGTAACCTTGACAGCAGTTGCTATTCTACTATTTAATTGCACATAATGGTATGATAAAAGTAGTTCCAACTTTCATGCATATAATGGTATGATAAAAGTGGTCTCAGCTTTCAACTTTTATTTGCATTGTTGCAAGCAGTGATGGAAAATGAAGAGAAGTAAGTGCAAATGAAGGAAGGAGAAGAAAGAAAGAAAGTAAAGAGACAGGCTGGGGACGAGAATTTGTCATCATGGAAAATGAAAAGAAGAAGTAAGAACAAATGAAAGAAGGAGAAGAAAGAGAGAAGAAAGAAGACAAACAGGCTGGGGATGAAAATTTGTCACCACCCCACCTCCTCTCTTGTAGCCTCCCTTTGTAGCAGGGTGGGAGAGTGTTTGCCTCGTGTTCCTATGAGCCAGTCACCGTCCAGCCACCACAAGAGATAGATGTACGAAGGCAGGCAGTGTTGTTTGGAGGAGACTGTTAGGGTTTTACTGTTAGACAGGCTTGTTCCTGTAAGGAGATAATTGAGTAATTACTGGCCATACACCCTAGCCTGTATGGGTGGTGTAGGAGTCTCCATATCACCCTGCCTAGGAGTGTAGGTGGTTGGAACACACTACATAATTGGACGTGACTCCTCAGTGGGGCTAAAATAAGCCAAGTTTGGTTACAATGAGAGGTGAATTATCCTCCTGTATGTTATGTGGGCCATTTGTCTGTGTATATTGTGGTTGTTACATGCTACTATGATGCCTGGCTTCATTATAGAGTAGAGGATTAGTATATGCTGCTTTGGAGTAGAGTATCTTTCTTCCCCAGGCTATGTCATTCTGGTATGGGGACAGAGCTTATCTTCTGGGAAGTTGGATAGGATATTGTACTACAGGAGGAGATAGTGTTCTACAGAAGTGGGAGAACTTTGTCTTGTTTGTGAGGGCGGTATTCTGTACAACATTATAATTCTTACATGTGTCTTTTGTTCATTGAAACTGGATATCCCCAGAACAAACCATATATATTGGTGGATAATACAACTTTCAGATATGATGACCCCCAAATTTCAGTCAGAATTTAATTGTTTTAGCTGATATCAGTGGTATAAGACGACACTCAAACTACCAAACCATCTGTGGTGAAGTTTGGGTCATTGAGCACCAGACAGATAAGACAGTGATATACTAGTACAATGAATAAAATACCTTGAATATGTTACCAGTAATAAACTACCATCATCTTCAAGCACAAAACTAAACCTAAAATAAAATTCCAACCAGTTATTTTTGTACATTTTCATGGAAAACGATGGATAAATGAAGATGCTATAAAATTATATGCAGTATGATAAATTTTCCTAAACATAAACAAACCCTTGGCTTGCGCACCTACTTGTGTCGGGTGATTGGCCATAATCTTTTATGTATCATGTTTCTTCTGGTTAGATACACTGACATTCTTGAATTTTTTTCTCAGTATATGGATTTCGTCCCTATACAATATTGCAAACTGGAGAGATTCATCTTACCCCCAGTTTGCTTTCCTTTACTGCTTAGCTTGGGGTTCCATGCATTGAAGATCTTTATATAGCTCTTCCTTCAGCTTTGGAAATAAACTGGGGAATATTCACACAGCCTCCTGCTTTATCCATTCATATACAATGCCAGCAGACATTTGTAGTTGTACCACATTAAATTTTATTTACTTACCTTTCAATGGGAATACATTTCAGTGCATTTTCTCAAAATGGATTCCTATTTTACTTTGTCTAACTTCCCCAAAAGGCGTAATCTAAGATTGTTGTTTATTTACAATGGTATTTTGCATAAAATTTTAAGGCCTTTGTTTTTGTATTTCATTTATAAAATTATCCCTTTTTTATCTATTGATTGATTTTTTATTGATTTTTTTTTTTTTAGGGTGATTCAAGTGTTGTCTTATACACCAAAATATACAGTACATGATAAGTGTCTTGAAACCTCCCTCTTGAAAGAGATGAAGTCATAGAAAGTGGAAATACAGAAGCAGGCAGGGAGTTTCAGAGCCTACCAGAGAAAGGGATGAATGATTGAGAATACTGGTTAATTCTTGCATTAGAGAGGTGGACAAAATAGGGATGAGAGAAAGAAGAAAGTCTTGTGCAGCAAGGCCACAAGGGGAGGGGAGGGGAGGGGAGGCATGCAGTTAGCAGGATCAGAAGAGCAGTTAGCATGAAAATAGTGGTAGAAGATAACAAGAGATGCAACATTGCAGCAGTGAGAAAGAGGCTGAAGACAGTCAGTTAGAGGAGAGGAGTTAAGATGAAAAGCTTTTGATTCAACCCTGTCTAAAAGAACAGTATGAGTGGAACCCCCCAATACATGTGAAACATACTCCATACATGGATGGATAAGGCCCCTGTACAGAGTTACCAGCTGGAAGAGTAAGAAAACTGCCAGAGACAACTCAGAGTGCCTAATTTCATAGAAGCTATTTTAGCTAGAGATAAGATGTGAAGTTTCCAGTTTAGGTTATAAGTAAAGGACAGATTGAGGATGTTCAGTGTAGAAGAGTGGGACAGTTGAATGTCATTAAAGAAGAGTGGATAGTTGTCTGGAAGGTTGTGTCGAGTTGATAGATGGAGGAATTGAGTTTTTGAGGCATTGAACAATACTAAGTTTGCTCTGCCCCAATCAGAAATTTTAAAGGGATCAGAAGTCAAGTGTTCTGTGACTTTCCTGCGTGAATTATTTACTTCCTGAAGGGTTGGACGTCAATGAAAAGATGTGGAAAAGTGCATTATGGTATCATCAGTGTAGGAATAGATAGGACAAGAAGTTTGGTTTAGAAGATCATTGATGTATAATAGGAAGAGAGAATGTGACAGAACAGAACCCTAAGGAACACCACTGTTAATAGATTTAGGAGAAGAACAGTGACTGTCTACCACAGCAGCAATAGAATGGTCAGAAAGGAAACTTGAGATAAAGTTACAGAGAATAGGATAGAAACTGTAGGAGGGTAGTCTGAAAACCGAAACTTTGTGTCAGACTGTCAAAAGCTTTTGATATGTCTAAGGCAAGACCAAAAGTTTCACCAAAATCTCTAAAAGAGGATGACCAAGACTCAGTAAGGAAAGCCAGAAGATCACCAGTAGAGCGGCCTTGATGGAACCCATACTGGCAATTGGATAGAAGGTTGTGAAGTGATAGATGTTTAAGAATCTTCCTGTTGAAGATAGCAGGAAATTAAAGCAATAGGGCAGTAGTCTGAGGGATTTGAACAGTCGCCCTTTTAAGGAACAGGTTGAATGTAGGCAAAATTCCAGCAAGAAGGAAAGATAGATGTTGATAGACACAGTTGAAAGAGTTTGACTAGGCAAGGTGCAAGCATGGAGGTACAGTTTCGGAGAACAATAGGAGGGACCTCATCAGTTCCATAAGCATCCTGAGGGTTTAGGCCAACGAGGACATGGAAAGCATTGTTGAAAAGAATTTCAATAGGTAGCCTGAAGTAGTTAGAGTGTGAAGGACAGGGAGGATTAAGCCCTGAATCATACAAGGTGGAGTTTTAGCAAAAGTTTGGGCAAAGAGTTCAGCTTTAGAAATAGATGAGATGGCAGTGGTGCCATCAGTTTGAAATAAAAGAGGGATAGATGAAGAAGCAAAGTTATTGGAAATGCTATGTACCAGAAGTCATGAGGAGAGTTACTTCTTGAAAGATTTTGACATTTTCTATTAATGAAGGAGTTTTTGGCTATTTGGAGAACAGACTTGGCATGATTTCAAGCAGAATTGTAAAGCACATGAGATTTCAGGTGATGCAAGGCTGAAGTAGCTTTTGTGGTCTTGAGTGCACAATGCTGTGTGGGGGATGCTAGAAGCAACACACAGAGAAAAAAAGATTACAATGGAATATCTGATGACTGTATTTTTTTTTTTTTTATGTAGGAAGGACACTGGCCAAGGGCAACAAAAATCTAATACAAAAAATGCCCACTGAAATGCCAGTCCCATAAAAGGGTCAAAGCAGTGGTCAAAAATTGATGAATAAGTGTCTTGAAACCTCTTGAGGGAATTCAAGTCATAGGAAGGTGAAAATACAGAAGCAGGCAGGGAGTTCCAGAGTTTACCAGAGAAAGGGATGAATGATTGAGAATACTGGTTAACTTTTGCATTAGAGAGGTGGACAGAATAGGGGTGAGAGAAAGAAGAAAGTCTTGTGCAGCGAGGCCGCGGGAGGAGGGGAGGCATGCAGTTAGCAAGATCAGAAGAGCAGTTAGCATGAAAATAGCAGTAGAAGACAGCTAGATATGCAACATTGTGGCGGGGAGAGAGAGGCTGAAGACAGTCAGTTAGACGAGAGGAGTTGATGAGACGAAAAGCTTTTGATTCCACTCTGTCTAGAAGAGCAGTATGAGTGGAACACCCCC
This sequence comes from Scylla paramamosain, assembly GCF_035594125.1. Taxonomy (NCBI): domain Eukaryota; kingdom Metazoa; phylum Arthropoda; class Malacostraca; order Decapoda; family Portunidae; genus Scylla; species Scylla paramamosain. The sequence goes on from NC_087168.1 coordinate 5,499,178, forward strand.
AGACATGTGAAGCATACTCCATACATGGACAGATAAGGCCCTCGTACAGAGTTAGCAGCTGGGGGAGTGAGAAAAACTGGCGTAGACGTCTCAGAACGCCTAACTTCATAGAAGCTGTATGTAAAGTATAGAGTAAGAAAGGAAGTGTGAAGAACTGGTCTTGTATGAAAGTTGGGTGATCAAACAGAGTAGAGAGTGTCAGAGTGGTTTGAACATGAAAAGATGATGAGAGACAAGTAAATGGGATGTTTGCAGTGGTCTGAGTTGGCGGTCGTTGCTGGCTGTTTTAATGTAGGATTTGGTATGTGCTTCCACAGTTCTCTAGAGATCCACATTCTAAAATTGTCTTTTGTGATTCATCTTGATATAATGTACCTATATGCTACAAACCATTAATTCTAAGTATTTATGCTAACAGTATCCATGGGATCCAGTGATGCACACTTTACAGAACAGTTATTATAAACTAAATACTAGCAACTAGAAATAAATGTTTTCACATTTATTTCTAGTGTGCTATTTATTTAGTTTTAAACATTTTCACTGTTTCTACAGGGACTAATGTTTTATTTGTCAATTCCCAAAAAGAGTCAAGCAAGCATTGTTTGTGCTGCAGGGATATTGTGCCAAGACGAAAGGACTGGCTAATATCAGACACACCGACTTTTCCAAAAAAAAAAAACCTGAGGCAGGAGATAGGAGTAATTTCCAATGCTGTTGTAAAACCATGGTCTATACATGTATTGTAGTTAATTGCACTAATATATCACAAAAGGAGAACCAAGGTGTGAAAGGATGGGTTGTATTTTCAAAGAAGAAAGTGGCAACTCAAGGAAAACATTAGGAGATATGATGTAAATAGACAAGCGGCAACTCAGTGAAGATGTTGGGAGACATGATGTAAACAGACAATCTTCACTAGTGTCCTGCAAAGATTTGGTATCAAAACAGGGTTGTTTCTTTTATATGTGCCAAGATTTTTAAAGTTTTATGTTAGTTGTATAATTTAGATGGATAAACCAAACTTATAAAGAGAAGAAAAATAGCATTTGTTGCCAGTGACAATACGTACCAGACCAGAGGTAATGTACATGGTATTTATCTCATTTTGTCATATTTCTTGCATGATGATGGTGGCTAAAAATGTTCCTAATATTTTAATAGGTTTAATAACACACAAATAATGTAGTTTTTTTTTCCTTCAGTTTTTTTGTAAAGTTAAATTGGCTGGTGAATCTGGCAGTTATTCCAGATCATTGTGAACACCACAATGGGGAATTTCTGAGAAGTGGCTGTCTCTAGGTGACAGCAGTGAGCATCACCTTACAAGCAGTTTATTTTTTTCATATAGTCATTCTATATATGTATTAATGTATTGCTGTATTTAAAAAAAATTACACCATTCCTTCTGAGTAATAACACAGGTAAAACTGTATTGTATCCATGAAAACAAGTATTGAGCTACATTTCAGGTACATATAAAATAATGAAAATTTTTGGTCATCCTTGGTCTTTTAAGCAAGTGTACTATAGATATGAAAAGTATTAATGCAGAAATCATAGGCAACATGTCTATGCCATTGAAAACACCAGATGACACAGAACAACTCACTAGTATGTGGAAATAACAATTTTTAATTGGAAATTGACAACTCCAGTGACTTACTGAGAATGGTCATGACAGGTCAAACCAAAACAAACACCACATGTACTGCAGGGTGCTGGTGGATGACTGCATGGCTTAGCTGAGACTTTGACACAGCCTATAAGACCTTCAACATAGCTTACTTAGAATAGTGGTAGCAACATATTCATCATCCTTGAAGTGTCTGTAACACACTTGGCTGACTGCTGCTGGATGCCTCTTGTCTCTGTTAACTACAGTTATCCACCACTTCTTCAGCTCAGCATCACTAGGAAATGTATGATCTACTTGAACAAAGAAATACACAACACACAGATGGCATGGCTGCAAATCCTTGTGATGTCTGAGAGAAGTTCATTTTGGTTTGAACATCCATGATCACTCTTACCATGACAATTACTTCTGTAGTGAGTTGAAAGAATAACTGCATAGAATTATTATATCCACTTATTACGATGTGATAAATGCTGAATGCATTTGTATGCTCATGGCAATTTCATTAGCAAGATTTTAGATTATGCGAGTGTAATGCATGGCTCAGCTGAGACATCTGGTGGCTTAGCTTACTGAATTCCCCATTGGTGAAAAGGTTAACCGGAATACCACAAATGGGTTGGAGGGACAGTGTTGGATACAAGAATTACATTGAAGGCATGAATAGTGACACAGTTTGATCTGATTATGTCATGTGTATTGGAAGGAATGCATTTATTAAACTGAAGGAAGGGTAGAGTGGCTCTCCTGTTGGGTTCTTCTGTGGAAATTGAAGCACATGCTGTACAAGTGATTCTCCTGCAGTGTGGTGCACTGAGGACAGGCCCTTCTCCCTCAGAGATAAAGATGAGATGAAGGTACATGAATGTATAATGTATTTGTACACTTCATTGTGACTACTGTGTTTCAGGGGATGTCAGTCTGGTATAAAGATAAATGAAAAGTTCCTTTCATCTCTTTTCTGATCCACAGCCAAGTTTCCAATAGCACAACAGGGGAGCACACAATGATCATGCTGAAGGTCCTTGGGGAAGATAAGGAAGCTCGCACACAGTCATGGTTGGCAGATCTTTGGTTTGACTTTAGAAAGAGAGTTGTGAATCTCTTGCCTGCAGCCTTTAAGGGTTATGACTGCAAGTTTGCCCTCAACCTCTTAACCAACAACATCTACAAGAAAACAGGTGAAGGTAATGATGAGAGGTTTACTGTTCCATAATCTTAGGCCTTTTTTTCTATCTCTTGTAACCCTTTATTGCTTGTGATAAGTGAAATAGACTTGTATTCTTTCTTGTGATGCCACAGGCTTATTATAGAGAAAACTTTAGTAGTGTTGCTGTTGACACTGTTATTGTTTTAAAGTGAAGCTATATTTTTCATGAACAAGGCTTCCTCTCCACAACAAACTAAGAGAAAAGCTTTGGGATAATCTACTTTCTCTTTTTCCACTTCCCTTTAACTTACTTCTTGACAATTGTACTTAATGTCTGTAACTATGATAAAAGCTTATATCTTGAGCTTTGTCACCTGGTCAGCCCTCAGCCTGGTGGAACTTAAGCTTCATTGCACTCCTGGTGACCTGCAGCGGCTGGAGGAGTTTGTGCACCACCAGTGTGAGGCGGCCTTCATTGTGGATATTCTGCCTACTCTCTCCCGTCTCTATTTCCTCAGGAAGATTAGAGACTTCAAACTAAAGCCTGTGAAAGCTGTGAGTATTGCAGGTATATTGTTTTTCATGTTACTGACAAGAGTTTATATTTTGTTGTATATATTATGTTGATTTTCATGCTTACTTATATTTCAACTAAATAGTGAAAAAAAACTGCATTCAATTGATTTTCAAGCTAATTCAGCTAAACAATAAAAAATGAAAAAAATCTTAGTAATTTTGTAAATATAGGAAGTAGTGAGTGCAAGATGGTAAAGGTTTTCTCTTTGATGTCCTTTGGCAGGCGATCCTATGTGGAGTGGGTGTGCAGCGCAAGACACCACACACTGTTGCAACTGAACTTGGCATTGCACACAATATAGTAATGGGCCAGATGCATTCACTCATTATGGACCTTACTAAGCAAATGGCAAGTAACTGAGACATGTCTCTTGTATTCTCTAGTTACAGTATACATTTTACAGGACCTGAACTATACTCATGTGGTCCTGTTTCTCTCTCTCTCTCTCTCTCTCTCTCTCTCTCTCTCTCTCTCTCTCTCTCTCTCTCTCTCTCTCTCTCTCTCTCTCTCTCTCTCTCTCTCTCTCTCTCTCTCTCTCTCTCTCTCTCTCATTTTATCCCTTTTTTTCCTCTACTTTCTTGCAAATCGAGGATAGCTATTTTAATTGTTCTCATATTCCTAGACTTTTTGCATAGAAGGATTCAGAATATTATAATCAGAATATTTAGTAAGCTTTAATATCTGATGAATACAAAATTTGTCAGAGAAACTCTGGATGCAGTTCATCTTTTGAGAGTAAATCCTGAACAATAATCTGGTATCAATTCTGGGGCCAGCATCAGTCAGTGCAGAAGCTGAACATGAGTGTGGGATCTAGGATAGTTGTTATGTTTCTATATTGCATGATCTTGCTGTGTCCCTAACCTTGAAAACTGGCTTTTTTGGGTTCAGGGGAATGCATTTAAGTTTTTAAAAATTTTACTTAATTTGTATTATTTATATATATTACATTCAGATGATCATATACGACTTCCGACAACAACAAAAAACTACAAAAAATTGTTTTGTGTCTTCAAATAAATTCCATTAAATACCTTAAACACTTCATATTATACTTCTAATTCAAATCACTTCACACATTTAGTACTCAATGATAAATCATATCCTAGATGGACCTCACAACTAATATTCAATGAGGAAACATCCATACACCTACCCAATCCCTCTGTCAATATAAAACACCAACATTTTACTCTGACTGTATTATGACTGTCTGGCTCTACTTACTGGTACTGTGGCAGATGGCTTGCCCATCTTGACCATCTCTGGTCTGACAGCTCTGTCTTGCTTGTCTCTCTGTCTGCTTCTGTCTCTTCCCATCTCCTACACCTCAAAATATAAATGTGATGTTAGAGCAACCTTTTGCCTCAACAAGGCTTCTGTTGCTATAAAATTTGCTTTCCAGTACTTTGATCATATGGTTTATTTTCCTATAACTTTCAATAAGGTTAATTTTAAACTATATTTATTTTCTCATACTTTGATCATATGGTTAATTTTCCTATACTTTCCATAAGGTCCATTTTCAATTAACTATATTTATTTTCCCATACCTCAGTTATACAGTTTATTTAGTTTAATTTAATTTAAATTTAATTCAATTTTCAATAAGGTTCATTCATGAGTAACTTTGGTAATCACATCTTCTAATCAGGAACAAGGAAGTGGCATTTCCCATGGTGTGTCGGCTGTCTGTGTTGTCCTTGTCATTATGCTTCTGGTGATCTCTGCTTCCTTCATATTTAGAGATAGCCACCTGGGTATCTTTTCTTGTAATCTGCTGCTAATCTGGCTCTGTTAGTCTTGTGATGACTCACTGCATCTTGTTTTACTCCTTGGTGGTCACGCATCGTCTCTTACTATCAAGGTGGTGATAGTTTCTCGGTACCTGCTTTTGTGTTTATCATCTTCTCGCATTTATTCTTTTTACTTGTTATATCCTTCTTCATTTCTTCATTCTGTTTTTCATTTTTCTTTCTTTTTACATGTTTCATTTCTTGGTTCTTGGGTTACAACACAGTATCTCACAATCTGCCACAGACTGTAGTGATAGTGAAGATTGTGGAGGTCCACCAGGTTTGCAGGGCAAGTGTTTGGTGTAAAGATATTGAACACAAGGATTGAAAGGAACAGGTCAACAAAAGTAGGAAGTAAATGTGAGGAGTTTGTTGTCAGAAATGTATTAATTTCTGACAGAACAGTGATAGGTGATAGGCATCATTATCAGTTTAACAACCCACCAGCGGAGATCCAGAATTGAAGAAATCTGAACTCATGGACCCAAGCTTTTATGAACCCTCAGTTACACTTGAGGAGCAATCAGTTATACCCCAGCTACCAAATAGAGCAGTCACTTAACTGTCACTCAGCCTTATTAATCTACAAGCATGCATTCCACCTGAGATTACAGCTAAGTACCTAGAAATGTCTTAGGCCTGTGTACTGATAGATGCTTGGCTTAAATTAGGTCTGCCTCCTTACAAGGCAAATTTCACTTTATAACCTGGCCTTAGCCCATGTATGCTAAATGTCCAAATTGGCAGCAATAGAAGTGAGGTGATTAAATAAATAGAATCTAAGAGTGGTTATATGAGTGATTATTTGATTTTTATCAAAAACTAAAATTGCAACTATTCATAAATTTAAGTTACTCCATCACTTGCTTCGCTGTCAGTAAAGCCATTTAAAATTTCATGATACAGGTAGTTCTGTTAAGGTCAAGAAAAAGCTGTAGCAGGCAAAGATTAAGAAGTGATGGAAGCAGTATGGGATAAGTCTGCACGGAAGCATAGACTGGGAAATAGGGAAGAACTTTGCAGGGAAAAGCTAATGATTAGGAAGGACATTGAAAAATAATAATTGCAACTCAGGCATGTAGAAGAGAGATTTGATTGCTAAAAACAGTGTGTGATAACATTGCTCAAAACCATTTGAAAATATGTGACTAAGGCATATACAATAAAAATGTTGACAGAATCAGAGAGAAACCTGAACAGATAAACAGGAGAAGGCAGCAGACACCTGCCAAAACAATAATTACTCCTAGTGAGGTCTGAAGCACTGGATCAGGGGGTGCTGTCAACTCATCCTTAAACCCAGCTGTGACCTCATTGAACACTTCCCTTTGTGTCTCACAACACAAAGAGGCAGTCACAGCCTGCCGTCTAAAGACAACTCTCTTCCTTCACACAAAACTACATGCACCTAAATACACACACACCCTTCATCAAAAATCCTAAATTAATATGGCTACTCTTTCACCAGCCTTGGAGTGCCCATCTGGGGAGGGGACTACGTATGTCCCCAGAACGGACTGCTTTTCTGGTATCAGCTCTAAGTGTTTTGACACCCCCTTCAACTTTTTCTTCATTAACTTCTGCAATATTCATAGCCTTAGATCTAATTTTCATTCTATAGGACACCATGTCTCCTCTACTAAACCACCACATCTTTTCCTCACTGAAACTCAGGTGTCTGAGGCAACTGACAGTAGCCTCTTTTTTGTTCCCTCCTACTTTCTCTGTCCTCATTTTCAATCCAAAGCTGGATGTTGTGTCTATGTTGGCAATGACTTCCTCTTGTGCCCATGGTCTTGAATCTTCCGAATTTTTCACCATCTGGCAATGACTTCAGAGTCACTCTCGAACTAAATTCATCTGTGCTCTATATCTCTCACCTGATTTCTCTGAATATCAAAAATCATTTGACTTCTTAACTTACAAAGTGGAGCACATCTTGACTTTCTTCCCTTTTGCGGAGATCTCCATCTTGGAGACTCCAGTGTTCACCACCAGCTTTGGCTTTCCTCTCCCTTCACTGACCATCCTGGTGAACTTTGCTATACTCCACAACCTAGAGCAATTTGCGCAACACCATACTTATAGTCCTGACTGTCTTGGAGATATGCCCAACTTTCTTGACCTTTTCCTCACCTTTAATCCTGCTTATGCTGCCACCATATCTTCTCCATTGGACTCCATTCACTATCTCATATCTGTACCTTGTCCTATTGCTCCAATTCTTTTTCAGGATCCCCCAAAGTGGAGGTGTCTCTAGCATTTTGTCTTTGCTAATTGGAGATAACTGAAGAGGTATTATGCTGATTTTCCATGGAATGGCTACTGTTTCTGTTGTCAGAGACCTATCTCTGTGTGCTGAGTGCATAACAGAGGTGATATTATCTGGCATAGAGGTGTACATTCCTCACTTTCTCTTGCCCTAAACCTTCCAAACTTTGGTTTAACACAGCCTGCTCTCATGCTATACATGATAGAGAGGCATCCTACAAAAGATACTTGAGTCTTCCATCATCTGAATCTCATGCTCTTTGTGTTTTTTGCCCAGAATCATACCAAGTCTGTTCCTCAACTGGCCAAAAACTCCTTCATTAATAGAAAGTGTCAAAATCTTTCAAAATCTAATTCCCCTTGTGATTTCTGGCATTTAGCCAAAAAACATCTCCAATAGCTTTACTTCTTCATCTTTCTCTCCTTCATTTCAATCTGATGGCACCATTGCCATCTCATCAATTTCTAAAGTGGAACTTTTCATCCAAACTTTTGCTAAAAACTCCACCTTGGATGATTCAGGGCTTGTTCCACCCTCTCCTCCACCATTCAACTACTTCATGCTATTCATTGAGATTCTTCCCAGTGATATTTTCCATGCCCTCTCTGGCTTTAACCCCCGAAAGGCTTATGGACCTGATGGGGTCCCTCCCATTCTCCAAATCTGTGCCTCCGTGCTTGCACCTTGCCTAGTCAGACTCTTCTAACTGTCTATCAGCATCTACCTTTCCTTCTTGCTGGAAGTTTGCCTACATTCAGCCTCTTCTTAAAAAGAGTGACTGCTCTAATCCCTGAAACTATCATCCTGTTGCTTTAATTTCCTGCCTTTCTAAAGTTCTTAAATCTATCCTCAACAGGAAGGTTCTTAAACATCTATTATTTCACAATCTGTCTGATTGCTGGTATGGGTTCTGTTGAGGCCACTGTACTGGTGATCTTCTAACTTTCCTTATTGAGTCTTGGTCATCCTCTTTTTGAGATTTTGGTGAAAGTTTTGCTGTTGCCTTAGACATATCAAAAGCTTTTGATAGAGTGTGCCACAAAGCTTTGATTTCCAAACTACCTTCCTATGGCTTCTATCCTCTCTGTAACTTCATCTCAAATTTCTTCTCTGACTGTTCTATTGCTGCTGTGATAGACAATCACTGTTCTTCTCCTAAGTCTATTGACAGTGGTATTTTTCAGGGTTTTGTCCTGTCACCCACTCTCTTCCTATTATTTATCAATGATCTAAACCAAACTTTGTGTCCTATCCACTCCTATGCTGATGATACCACCCTGCATGTCTTTTCTTTGACATCCAACCCTTCAGAAAGTAAACAGTCCGTGCAGGGAAGCCACAGAATGCCTGACTTCTGATCTCTCTAAAATTTCTGATTGGGACAGAGGAAACTTAGTAATGTTCAATGTATCAGAAATTAAATTCCTCCATCTGTCAACTCAACACAACCTTCCAGATAACTATCCTGTCTTCACTGACAATCAACTGTCCCCCTCTTCTACATTGAACATCCTTGGTCTGTCCTTTATGTATGATCTAAACTGGAAACCTCACATCTCATCTCTAGCTGAAACAACTTCTATGAAGTTAAGCATTCTGAGTTGTTTCCACCAGTTTTTCTCACCTCCCAGCTGCTAACTCTGTACAGGGACCTTATCTGTCGATATATGGAGTATGCTTCACATGTATGTGTGGGGTTCCACTTATACTGTGCTTTTTTTATACAAGGTGGAATCAAAAGGTTTTTGTCATATCAACTCCTCTCCTCTGACTGTCTTCAGCTTCATTCTTATTGTCACAATGTTGCATCTCTTGTTATCTTCTACCACTATTTTCAATGTAACTGCTCTTCTGTTATTGCTAACAACATGCCTCCCCTCCTCTCGCAGCCTCGCTGCACGAGACTTCCTTCTTTCTCATCCCTATCCTGTCCATCTCTAATGCAAGAGTTAACCAGTATTCTGTCATTCATCCCTTTCTCTGGTAAATTCTGGAACTCACTGCCTGCTTCTGTACTTCATCCTTCCAGTGACATGAACTCCTTCAAGAGGGAGGTTTCAATACACTTATCCTCCATCATTTGAGTTTTCTATTTGGAATTCTCTTTGGGATCTGGCATTAAGTGGGTCTTTTTTTATACAATTTTTTTTTGCCCTTGTTCTTGCATGAATGAATAGAAAGATGGATACAAGAAAGGAAGTAGCTTGGAAACATAGGGACATGGACAGAAGTAGATATTTTATACAGTAGTTCTCCCTCAAGGGAGTTTGTCATCTTGGGAGGAATTATTGGTGTGAGAAAGATTCCCTTTAAAATGTGAAATGTTATAATACTTCAGAGAGAGAGAGAGAGAGAGAGAGAGTAGATGGACAGGAGCAAATAGAAACTGTTGTCATGGCCATTCCATTGTGAAAATTCCAAGTAATGGGTGTCAAACATGACTGAAGTTGTTAGTAAACTGAAAGGGACAAGTATTAGGGAAGTCAAATTTTTGTAGGCTGCTTGTATTTTGTGGTTGGTAGGTATTTTAGTAATGTCAGGTTGGCTAATATTTCTTTATACTATGTTTTCTTAATTTTATGTTTCCTTATACATCTTGCTGGGCTTGCCATAAGTACATGAATCAAGAGACAAGGACATCAGGATGAAATATGTACTGAGGACTTGTCTGCTTTATTTTATGATATTGACTTATTGATTGTCATATTCCAGAGGAAAGTGTGGGAAGAAGCATCAAGAGGTCAAGTGCCAGATGATGAGGGTGAAGAAGGCATCCTGCAGGACTTGGCCCTTACCATGCAGGAGAGTGTGCAGGTGAGATGAAAGGACTGGTACTGTAAGTGGGACAATTGTTTTCAAGGATTTTTAGTGGTTCTAGCTTGCCACTTTCTTGTTTCTTAAATCCTCATTTTATAGCAACTCCTCCAAATTTTCTAAAGATTTTGTATCTATCCTCAGCAGGAAGATTCTTATCTAGTTATCTGCTCACAGTTTTCCTTTCAATCACTGATATAGGTTCCTTGAGGAATAATCCACTTTTAAGCTCCTAGTGTTTCCTCACTGAATCTTATTCATCCTTTCTCAGGGTATTTTCATGAAAACTTTCCTGTTTCTTTAAATATATCAAAGGCTTTGTATTTAGTCTGACATGAATTTGTAATTTATAAGCTTTCCTACTACAATTTCTACCCATCTCTCTGCTTCTTTAAGTTTCCTCTCCAACCATTCTATTATTATAATGGTAGATTGCTGCTGCAGTTCTCTTAAACCTATAAATATTGGTGTTCCTCAAGGGTTTGTCTTATCATCCACTCTTTCTAATATTCATAAGTGCTTTGACCTTTGCCTATCCACTCTCATGCAAACTACTTTGCTCAGCATAATTTGCCAGATGTCTAACTTAACAGGAATAAAGCAATTCATGAAGAAAAGCTACAAAACATCCAACTTTTTTTTTTTTTTCATGAAGGATAAACCTTGTGTTCTTCAGTATCTCAAAAGCTTGATAACTTTCTATATCCTCTCACTTCCATTCCATCCATCTCACTAATGAAACACTCAACCATTATTCTCTCTTCAGTCTCAGGTCAGGGTTCCTCAGTCTCAGTCTCAGATCAGGGTTCCTAGCAAATGGATGCTATAGCTGGCTAGTGTAGTCATGGCACCTTGTGTTGCTGAGTCATCTGGTTGTGTTAGTTCTCTTGTCCTCGAGGCCTTCGTTGTGAAGGTCTCAGAGGTGGAGGCTGAGTTCCATTGAAGGATCTCTGCAGGCTGAGTTTCGTGAGAGGATCTCAGACCTGCAGGCTGAGTTCTGTGAGAGGATCTCAGCACCTATGGAAGGGTCGTGCCCCACTGTCACCCTGCCTAGTAAGGCAACGGAAGAGCAATGGTTGGTTGTGTGTAGGGGTGCCAAGAGGCTGAAGGTCCTCAAGGCTCCTTGCGTGGAGACAAGGAATCCCCTCAGTGTTGTGGAGGGAGTGATGGAGGAGGAGGTGGACATGGCGGGAGGAGACAAGGAGAAGGAGGGGGCAGACACAGTTACCCTGTCCCAAGGTAGAGTGCTTGTGCTTGGTGATAATCAGGTTACGCATTTATGTAGTGTGTTTTGTGCCAGAGATAGGAAGCGTAGGTCGAGGGTGAGATAGGGAAGGTAACTGATAGGCTTGACATGTGCTTGGAAAATGATGGGACCAAGTGCAGAAGGGAATGACCTTGATAAGGTCAGGAGTGAGGAGTTGTTTGGGAGGTTTAGGCAGGCTTTGGATAGGATTAGGGACAAGGGAGAGATCCTTTTAGTATGTGGTGTCTTGCTGTGGAGGGAAGTTGGTGCTGAGTGGCTGTCCAGAGCTATTACAGTGAATTGCAGGCTCATGAATCATTGTATGAGTAATGGATGGATGTTCATTAACAACTGGGACCACCTCTATGGCAGGGATACCTTGTACACCAAGGATGGAGAGCTTTTATCACGCCAGGGTGTTCAGGTTTTGGCTGGAACACTCGAGTGGGAGGTAACTGCACTCCAGCGCTCTTTTCATTAGTCAGGAGGGAGGAAGGAGTTGTGAGGTCGAAATGGACAAATTAGTTAAATCTAGAAAGTAACTAGCTCAGAGAAGGTGAGAAATAGTTTAAGTGTTTACTACACAAATTGTAGAAGTATTTTGAATAAAATAGACTTGCTTAGAGGAATGGCATGTATAGAGAACCTTGATATCATTGCTTTAACAGAAACTTGGTTAGATGTATTAGGAAAAGTATTTAATCCAGAGGTTAAGATAGATGGTTATACACTATTCTATAAAGACAGTGAAAACAGGAAAGGAGGAGGTGTCACTTTATATGCTAGGGACACATTACAATGTTGTATTAACAGTAGAATTAAAACAGATTGCAAAACAAAGTTGTTATGGGTAGATATTAAGGAAGGATCACACTCAGTAGTACTGGGATTAGTGTACAGGCCACCAAACAGTACAAAAGGAAATTAACAGCTCATTATGCCAGAAAATAAATAGAGCAGGCAGATACAGTCAGGTATGTGTGGTAGGAGATTTTAATTTTAGGAATATCGATTGGAGTCTGATGGTGGGTAACAGGGAAGCAGAGCAATTTCTTAAGATAATTCAAGATAATTTTTTTAAACGAAATTGTAGAACCCACAAAGGGGAACAATATATTTAATTCTAACTAACAAGGAGTAAGCAGTCATGCAGATAAGAGGAGGAGGCAGTAGACACCTGCCGAAACGATAATTACTCCCAGTGAGGTCTAAAGCACTGTTCAGGGGGTGGTGTGAACTTATCATTAAACCCAGCTGTGACCTCACTGAACGTTTCCCTTTGTGTCTCACAACACAAGGGGGCAGTCACAGCCTGCCCTCTAAAGACAACTCTTTTCCTCCACACAAAACTACAAGCACCTAATAACACACACACCCTTCACTCAAAAATTTTTAAATCATCATGGCGACTCCTACACCAGCCTCGGAGTCCCCATCTGGGGAGGGGACCATAAATGTCCCCAGGTCGGACTGCCTTTCTGTCGACGACCCTAAGTGTCTTGACACCCCCCTCAACTTTTTCTTCATTAATTTCTGCAACATTTGTGGTCTAAGATCTAATTTTCAATCTGTAGAACACCACCTCTCCTCTTCTAAACCTCATCTTCTTTTCCTCACTGAAACTCAGGTGTCTGAGGCAACTGACAGTAGCCCCTTTTCTGTTCCATCCTACTTTCTCTATCCTCATTTTCGATCCAAAGCTGGATGCTGCGTGTATATGTGCAATGACTTGACCTGCTCTCGTGCCCATGCTCTTGAATCTTCCGAGTTTTCCACCATCTGGCTACAACTACAGAGTCACTCTCATACTAAATTTATCTGTGCTGTATACCTCTCACCTAACTCCTCTGACAATAAGAAATTCTTTGACTACTTAACTTCCAAAGTGGAGCACATTCTGACCCTCTTCCCTTTTGCAGAGATCTCCATTCTTGGAGACTTCAATGTTCACCACCAGCTTTGGCTTTCCTCTCCCTTCACTGACCATCCTGGTGAACTAGCCTACAACTTTGCTATCCTCCATGACCTAGAGCAATTGGTGCAACACCCTACTCGTATTCCTGACCGTCTTGGAGATACGCCCAACATTCTTGACCTTTTCCTGACCTCTAATCCTTCTGCTTATGCTGTCACCCTTTCTTCTCCGTTGGGCTCCTCCGATCACAATCTCATATCTTTATCTTGTCCTATCACTCCAATCCCTCCTCAGGATCCACCTAAGCGAAGTTGCCTCTGGCGTTTTGCCTCTGCTAGTTGGGGGCACCTGAGGAGGTATTTTGCTGATTTTCCTTGGAATGACTACTGCTTCCGTGTCAGAGACCCGTCTTTGTGTGCTGAGCGCATAACAGAGGTGATAGTGTCTGGCATGGAGGCATACATTCCTCACTCTTTTTCTCGTCCTAAACCTTCTAAACCTTGGTTTAACACAGCTTGTTCTCGTGCTATACATGATAGAGAGGTGGCCCACAAAAGGTACTTAAGCCTTCCATCACCAGAATCTCATACACTTTATATTTCTGCCCGGAACCATGCCAAGCCTGTTCTCCAACTAGTGAAAAACTCCTTCATTAACAGAAGATGTCAAAACCTTTTAAGATCTAACTCCCCTCGTGATTTCTGGCATCTATCCAAAAAACATCTCCAATAACTTTGCTTCTTCTTCTTTCCCTCCTCTATTTCAACCAGATGGCACCACTGCTATCACATCTATTTCTAAAGCTGAACTCTTTGCTCAAACCTTTGCTAAAAACTCTACCTTGGACGATTCTGGGCTTGTTCCTCCCTCTCCTCCACCCTCTGACTACTTCATGCCACCTATTAAAATTCTTCGCAATGATGTTTTCCATGCCCTTGTTGGCCTAAACCCTCGGAAGGCTTATGGACCTGATGGGGTCCCTCCTATTGTTCTCCGAAACTGTGCCTCCGTGCTTGCACCTTGCCTAGTCAAACTCTTTCAGCTCTGTCTGTCAACATCTACCTTTCCTTCTTGCTGGAAGTTTGCCTACATTCAACCTGTTCCTAAAAAGGGTGACCGTCCTAATCCCTCAAACTACCGTCCTATTGCTTTAATTTCCTGCCTATCTAAAGTTTTTGAATCTATCCTCAACAGGAAGATTCTTAAACATCTATCACTTCACAACCTTCTATCTGATCGCCAGTATGGGTTCCGTCAAGGCCGCTCTTCTGGTGATCTTCTGGCTTTCCTTACTGAGTCTTGGTCATCCTCTTTTAGAGATTTTGGTGAAACTTTTGCTGTTGCCTTGGACATATCAAAAGCTTTTGATAGAGTCTGGCACAAAGCTTTGATTTCCAGACTACCCTCCTATGGTTTCTATCCTTCTCTCTGTAACTTCATCTCAAGTTTCCTTTCTGACTGTTCTATTGCTGCTGTGGTAGACAGTCACTGTTCTTCTCCTAAATCTATTAACAGTGGTGTTCCTCAGGGTTCTGTCCTGTCACCCACTCTCTTATTATTATTCATTAATGATCTTCTAAACCAAACTTCTTGTCCTATCCACTCCTACGCTGATGATACCACCCTGCACTTTTCCATGTCTTTTCATAGACGTCAAACCCTTCAGGAGGTAAACATATCACGCAGGGAAGCCACAGAACACCTGACTTCTGATCTTTCTAAAATTTCTGATTGGGGCAGAGCAAACTTGGTATTGTTCAATGCCTCAAAAACTCAATTCCTCAATCTATCAATTCAACACAACCTTCCAGACAACTATCCCCTCTTCTTCAATGACACTCAACTGTCCCCCTCTTCTACACTGAACATCCTTGGTCTGTCCTTTACTTATAATCTGAACTGGAAACTTCACATCTCATCTCTAGCTAAAACAGCATCTATGAAGTTAGGTGTTCTGAGATGTCTCCGCCAGTTTTTCTCACCCCCCCAGCTGCTAACTCTGTACAAGGGCCTTATCCGTCCATGTATGGAGTATGCTTCACATGTCTTGGGGGGTTCCACTCATACTGCTCTTCTAGACAGGGTGGAATCAAAAGCTTTTCGTCTCATCAACTCTTCTCCTCTGACTCTTCAGCCTCTCTCTCACCGCTGCAATGTTGCATCTCTAGCTGTCTTCTACCACTATTTTCATGCTAACTGCTCTTCTGATCTTGCTAACTGCATGCCTCCCCTCCTCCCGCGGCCTCGATTAATGAGACTTTCTTCTTTCTCTCATCCCTATTCTGTCCACCTCCCTAACACAAGAGTTAACCAGTATTCTCAATCATCCATCCCTTTCTCTGGTAAACTCTGGAACTCCCTGCCTGCTTCTGTATTTCCACCTTACTATGACTTAATTCCTTCAAGACGCTTATCCATCAATTTTTGACCACTGCTTTGACCCCTTTATGGGACTGGCATTTCAGTGGGCATTTTTTTTTATTGGATTTTTGTTGCCCTTGGCCAGTGACCCTCCTACATATAAAAAAAAAAAAAAAAAAAAAAATGTGCTGCCCATGCAGGTAGTTTTGCAGCAGGTCCAGAAGGGCTCCATCCACACCAACTGCACATAATGTCTCCAAAAGGCTGTTGTTCCACATATGGTCAGATGCTCTGTTGATGTCCAGCACCAGAACAGCCATGTGCTTTCCTTGGTTCAGGGCATTGGTCCACTTGTTGACCAGCAGGAGATTGAGGTCAGTAGCAGATCACTCTTTCCTGAATCTGAATTGCCGGGCATTCAGGAGGTATTGGCTGTCCAGGTGTGCAGTGAGGCATTCCATGATGATACCCTCAAGCACTTTGCCCACCATGGACAGGAGGGAGACAGGGTAGTAGTTGCCTACTTCAGACCTGCTGCCCTTCTTGTGGACTGGTATGATGAGGCTGTCCTTCCATATTCTAGGCCATTTGTTTTGACACAGTATGGCATCAAAGATCTTGACAAGGAATTGTTTCAGTTCTTCACTACACCTGCTGAGGATTCGTGGGATCACCCCGTCAGGCCCCATCACTTTGCTTTCCTCAAGTTCAGTGAGGGTAGCCTGTACCTCTGCCTTGTTTGTGGATATTGAGGAAAGCATGATCCCAGCAACCACAGGGAGGGAGGGAGGTGGTCTTGTGGGGTCTGGGACAGACATTTTTTCTGAGAAATGTCTCGCCAGCAGGTCCACCTTGTCTTGGGTTGAGGTCGCCATGCTGCCATCATCTCTGAGGAGGGGAGGGATAGTGGTGTTTTTGGCCTCTCCTTGGCAGTCTTGAATGAGACCCCACCACTGTTTGAATCCTACATTCCATCCTCCTAGTTGCCTTTTCTTGCTGTCCACTCACTAGTTCACTACCAAGGCTTGCATGGCTTCCATGTGGGCAGCTGCCTCCCTTTGACGTTCCCTGTTGCACCATGTAGGCCGGCGCTTATATGAATGCCATGCTTAGATATTTTCCATCTGAGGTGGCTCAACATGCTGGCCCAAACCAGGGGAGGTCTGAGGCCCTGGTCTTGTGCTGCTGATGGGGCACTCAGCAGTCTTGCTCTTTCAGCAGTGTCTCAGTGAACTGTTCCACCTCCAAATCCACATCACCTTATAAGACTTCCTCCCAGTCCACCTGTGCCAGGGAGCTTTTCATTCTCTTCCATTCAGCCTTCTCCCACTGCCACAGGGTGCAGCTGATGCTATCATGAGGCCACCTGAAGGTTATTCTTGAGAAGATGACCTCATGATTTGAGATACCAATAGGACCCATTGATGAGCACTTACGTTGTGGTAAGAGAGATCTATTACAATGGCATAAAAAGAGAAGCCAGAGCAGTGGGTGGGGAAAGTGACATGGTTTTGGAGGTCGAACACAGGTAGCAGAGAGTCGAATGATCTTTGTATTCCTGGTGGGTATAGGTCGCCGAGGATGATAACATTATCACACTGATTCTCTGTCGTAAGGTGGTTTAGGTTTTCCTTGAGGAAGTCAGTCATTGCTGTGCCTTGTTTGGGGGGGCCTGTAACAGCTCATGCACAGTATTCCTCGGCCTCAGCCCCAACCAGCTTCAGGAAAATTACTTACAGGTGGGCAGGGATGGGCGTATTGAGCACTTTCATGTTTAGCGAAGCCTTGTAACAGAAGATGGCTCTTCCACCTTGTGTAGTGCGATCTTTCCTCATCCAGCCAGAGTACCCTCTTATCTGGGCATAGTTAGGTCTCAGATACAAACACCAAGTTGTCATTTTTCTCACAAATGAACCTGTGTGTAAGTTCACCGACATTTGTGTGAAAATCTTACACATTTGTGGACACAATGCAAATCTCTCTCATAGCACCCCCAGTGCCTGGTGCTTCTGCTGGAAGGCATTGTTGTATCTGTACTATGAGGTTACTGGTGGGAGGCTTGCTACAGTGGAGAGTGGGAGTTGACGGGTGTAGGCATTCTGTGGTGGGTGGGACGCAGCTGCTCAGGCTGTGTTGTGGCTGTGAGGAGCGGGGAGTAGCAAGGCAGCACTTTTGAGGAGCATGAGTGTCTCCTGACTACCAAGTCTAACAGCCTCGATCAAGTCTTGGTGCCTTCTGTCTGCCTGATGCTCATGACAGGAATCTTCCATGTGGGATTGGCCTTTGCAGCACTCACAGGTGAGCCTCCATCTGCCTGACACTCATGACAGGAATCTTCCATGTGGGATTGGCTTCTGCAGCACTCACAGGTGAGCCTCCATCGCTCCTTACTGAATTGCCCTTGCTGATGGTGTTGGGGGGCCATGCCTTGTCGAGGCCTTCCCCTGTCTCTCCTTGTTGGGTCACTCTCCCATACAGGCCTCAGCTGAAACCTCCTACAGCCCTGGCCTCGAATAGCTTGACTATGGTTTTGATTTCTGACAGGTTGTCTGCTCCCCTGAGGTGGCTTTTGCCTGTTGTGTTGCCAATGGAAGCGGGGCTGTGGTTCATGCACCTCAGATGCAGTCTCAGGCAGGTTAGCTGTGGCCTCGCTGTCAGGTGTGTCTGTTGTGGGACACTGGGCGGGTGGAGGGTGACCAGTCATGGGAGGAGGGCTGAGCAGGTGGCGGGGTGGTGAAAGGTGTGGAGGCAGGTCATGCTGCATCGCCTTCCCTGCTATCTTCCTCACTACTTTTTACAGTCACCCACCACTCATGAGCTGCTTGATTTGTCTAGATAAGTTCACCCCAATCTTTATTTTGTCTGGCCTGCCTGTGCAGCCAGTAGAGTTTCGGTCTAAGTTTTCATTGTCACTATCTCTCAAAGCCAGGACTGTATCCATTATTGAGAGTGTTTCTGTGAGAATTCTTCTCTTTCCAGGCAAGTCATCAATAACTTTTATGTTATCCTTGGTTTGCTCTTTTCTGGAGGCAATCTCTTGTCTGAGTTTTACTACCAGCTCAGTCAGTTCATCACAGGAGAGGTTCTCTCTCTCTCTCTCTCTCTCTCTCTCTCTCTCTCTCTCTCTCTCTCTCTCTCTCTCTCTCTCTCTCTCTCTCTCTCTCTCTCTCTCTCTCTCTCTCTCTCTCTCTCTCTCTCTCTCTCTCTCTGTTTGTGTGTGTATGTGTATGTTAATTTATTGGAAAGAGATGAGAGAGAGAGAGAGAGAGAGAGAGAGAGAGAGAGAGAGAGAGAGAGAGAGAGGTCATTGAATTATCAGCTATTGTCAGGGTAACTAACTGGTTGTCACACAGCCACAGTTCATCTCTCTCTCTCTCTCTCTCTCTCTCTCTCTCTCTCTCTCTCTCTCTCTCTCTCTCTCTCTCTCTCTCTCTCTCTCTCTCTCTCTCTCTTTCTCTTTCTCTCTCTGCCCATATGTGTTCATTATATTGAGGGTTTACTGTAAGAAAATGTATTTATAAATAAAAAAAACATGAAGTGAATGAGTGAGATGAGAAATGCTGGGCAGATAGTGTGGCGTTTGCTGTACCAATTAGTGGTGGCGTAGCTGAAGCTCACTTGTATCTCAGATTTTGGCTTTCAACTCAAAGTAAAAAATCATTCAAGGGACAGCTCATATCTCGTAAAACTCATAAGTTGGGGCACTCTTAAGTCAAGGTACCATTGTGTGTGTATATATATATATATATATATATATATATATATATATATATATATATATATATATATATATATATATATATATATATATATATATATATATATACTCACATTCACACTCTTACCTCAGTACTATGGACTAAAAGGGGGGAACATTGGTCCGAAGAAGCCGATTGTCTATAGGTACCAACACTATGCATTAGGCTACGTTAGGAATGGCTAATATCAACAATTCTGTTACAAAAGACAGAGGAATAAATACAGTACTGTACCGTACTTTTAATCAAGCACACCATGCTATCCCATGGTAACCATGGTTGGTACCCAGGAGAGTTGCAGCAGTGACAAGGAAGATGAGGTGCTACTGACATTACCAAAAACTATCTGAGGTGTGTATAGCTGTATGGATACTGTGCTACAGTTTATGGAACACACCAATAGAAATGTCATTGTTCATTATGGAAATCTTAGAATTCTTCAAGAAGCCATAGTTAAAGAACAATTTCAAATGGTAATTAATTAAAATTAGCTTTTTCAAACTAATACAGACTCTGAAAATGAAAAAGCAAATGTAGATTTCAAGGAAATAATTGAAAAACAACTGAAAATATAGAAAAGGAAATGGTAATGGCACTGAAAAACAATGAAGACCTGGTAAGAGATGTAGCAGATAAGAAGAAAAATATTATAGTTTATGGAATAAAGGAGGAAAATATGATGTACAAATTGAAAAAGGGATAAAGAAACTTGTTAAACTTGTTAACAAGTTTAACAAAAGTGTTTAAGAAAAATATGACGTACAAATTGAAAAGGGATAAAGAAGAAACAGAGGAGAGGGATGGATGAGTAGACTGTGTGTATTTATATCTAAAAAAAACTTTTGACAAAGTTCCCCACATTAGGTTATTATGGAAGCTAGAAAATATAGGAGGATTAAATGGAAAAATAAAAAAGACTGGATGTTACTTAAAGTTACTTAAAGGAAGAGAAATGAGAATGGTTGTAGATGTAAAATTGAAATGGAGAAAAATAGATAGTGGAGCACCACAAGGATCAGTGCTGGCACCAATACTTCTCCTCATCCACATAAATGATATGCCTGAAGGAGTAAAGAGTTACATGAGCTTGTTTGCAGATGATGCAAAGTTACAAAGACATATAAGAAACAACAAAGACTGTGAAATTCTACAAGAGGATTTGAATAAAATCTGGGACTGATGTAAAAAAATGGGAGATGAAATTTAATTAGAAAAATGTCATGTAATGGAAATGTAAAATAGTGAAAAGAGACCAAAATGGACATATAAAATGTGAATGAAGAAATACTTAAAGTACAAGAAGAGAAAGATCTGGGAGTGATAATACAGGGTAGTCAACAGTCAGAGAAGCATGTAGAAAAATGGTGAGAAATATTGG
This sequence comes from Scylla paramamosain, assembly GCF_035594125.1. Classification (NCBI taxonomy): domain Eukaryota; kingdom Metazoa; phylum Arthropoda; class Malacostraca; order Decapoda; family Portunidae; genus Scylla; species Scylla paramamosain. Next base: position 5,520,084 of record NC_087168.1, read on the forward strand.
AACAGCATTCCACTACAAAGATAAAGACATGATGAGAAAGATAATTACCACTATCATTAGAGAGGAGTTGGAATATGCTGAATCATGTGGTCCCCCCACAATAAAAAAAAAAAGAAAAAGAAAAAAAAGAAAGAAAGAATACAGAGGATGGCAATGAAGGTGATTCCAGAACTGGAAAAAATAACATATGAAGACAGGTTAAAGGAGATGAAGCTGCCAACAATGGAGCAAAGAAGAGAAAGTGGGAGATTTAATTCTGATATATAAATTGTGGAATGGGGTGGAAGAAATTGATAATGAGAAACTACTGCTAAGAGAAGAAGGAAATACTAATTTCACATGAAGACAGCAAAAAAATAAAATAAAAAGGAAGATGCTTAAGTAATATAAAAAAAATATAGTTTCCCGCAGAGAAATATAGAAGTTTGGAACAAGTTAAGTGAGGAGGTAGTACCAGCATTATGTGTGCACAACTTTGAGGAAAACCTGAACAAGTGTAGATATGGAGACAGGACCACACAAGTGTAGCTCAGGCCCTGTAAATTACAACTAGGTAAATACACACACACATGCTCAAGCAGCCAAACTAGAAGGATGCTCGAGTAGCAGCTTATATAAACGTTTTTGCTGATGATGCAAAAATAATGAAAATAATAAAGGATGAAAATGACTGCAAGGAATTACAAAAAGATATTGACAAGATACATGCATGGAGCCAAAGATGGAAACTAGAATTTAATGCCAGAAAATGCTAAGTGTTGTAAATGGAAAAAAAGTAGAAAGAGACCTTCATGGAATTACAAAATGGGAGGAGAAATAATAATGAAAAGCAGTGAAGAAAAAGATTTGGGAATTATGATCCAGGACACAGTTATCACCTGAAAGGCACATAAACATAATATTCAGCTCTACATACAACTTGTTAACCAAAATTACAGTTCCATTTAACTATTTAGATAAAGAAATGAGAGAATTATAATAAGTATGATATGACCTAAATTGGAATACACAGCAGTAGTTAGGCTCCTCATAGAAAAAAAGATATAAGGAAACTGGAAAGAATACAGAGGATAGTGACAAAGATGATACCAGAATTGAAAGATTTAAGCCATGAAGAATGACTTGAAAAGATGGGATTACCAACACTACAAGTGAAAGAGAAAAAGGAGATCTGATAACAATGTACAAATTAGTAAACAATATAGAAAGAATAGACAAAAATGACTTTGTACCACAGATGGAGGAGGGAGAGAGACAGATGAGGGGGCATGGGAGGAAAATAAAGAAGAATGGATGTACGAGTGTTGTCAAGAAATACAGCTTTTCGTATCAAACTATTGAAATCTGGAATGATTTGATGGAAGAGGTGGTTGCAGCAAACAATGTACACATGATTAAAGAGAAACTGGATAAATATGGTTGTGGAGACAGGACAAAATGAGTTTTGGTTTGTGCCCTGTACAACACAACTAGGTAAACTAGGTTCAGAGAGAGAAAGAGATGCCTCGCTGCCAGCTAGCACGCACACACACACACACACACACACACACACACACACACACACACACACACACACACACACACACACACACACACACACACGAACACGGGTGTAAAGAGGTATCTGAAAACTGTAGTAATATTGAAAACCACATGTCATATAAGTGCACAGGTCATGATCCTGTTGCTGTTGCAAAATCAACCATCCCAATAGTTCATTGTTTTATAATAAAAAAAAATTTTCATGGGAAAATAGTATGTTCTGGACTGCAAAATAATTTCCTTAGTTATACACATTAATTTTCTTTGCCTCAGAAAATGTCCTAGGTTGATGGCAAACTAAACTAAAACAGGACATTTATATACATCCCTGGATGGGAGTTTGTAGCCACCAGGACATATTTACCATCTGGGGACATACAAATTTTATATGTCCCCAGATGGTAAGGGTCAAACCTCATCTTTTCGTTACTGAAACACAGGTGTCTGAGGTAACTGACGGTAGCCCCTCTCTGTTCCCTCCTACTTTCTCTATCTTCATTTTGAATCTAAAGCTGGATGTTGCATCTATGTGGGCAATGACTTAAATTGCTCTCGTGGCCACACTCTTGAATCTTCCAAATTTTGCACAATCTGACTACAACTGCAGAGTCACTCTCAAACTAAATTTATCTATACAATATACCTCTCACCTAGCTTCTCCAGCTATAAAAAAATTCTTTTGACTTCTGAACTTCCAAAGTGGAGTGAGCACATTCTGACCCTCTTCTCTTTTGTGGAGATCTTCATTCTTGAAGATTTTGATGTTCACCACCAGCTTTGGCTTTCCTCTCCCTTCACTGACCATCCTGGTGAACTAACCTTTAACTCTACTGTTTCCCATGACATAGAGCAACTGGTGCAACACCCTATTCGTATTCCTGTCTTGGAGATATGCCCAACATTCTTCACCTTTTCCTAACCTCTAATCCTGCTTATGGTGTCACCCTATCTTCTCTGTTGGGCTCTTCCAATCACAACGTCACATCTGCATCTTGTCCTATTGCTCCAATCTGTCCTCAGGATCCCCCAAAGTGGAGGTGCCTCTGGCATTTTGCCTCTGCCAATTGGGGGGACCTGAGGAGGTAATATTCTGATTTTCCTTAGAATGACTACAGCTTCCATGTCAGAGACCCATCTCAGTGTGCTGAGCGCATAACAGAGATGTCTGATATGGAGGCGTACATTCCCCACTCTTTCTCTTGACCTAAACCTTTCAAACCTTGGTTTAATACAGCTTGTTCTTGTGCTATAGATGATAGAGATGTGGCCCATAAAAGGTACTTGAGCCTTCCATCACCTGAATCTGATGGACTTTATATTTTTGCCTGGAATCATGCCGAGTCTGTTCTCCAACTAGCCAAAAACTCCCTTATTCATAGAAAGTGTCAAAATCTTTCAAAATCTAACTTCCCTCATGATTTCTGATAGCTAGCCAAAAACAACTCAACTTTGCTTCTTCATTTTTTCCTCCTTCCTGATGGCATCACAACTGTCTCATCTATTTCTAAAGCTGAACTCTTTGTTCAAATCTTTGCTAAAAACTCAACCTTGGATGATTTAGGGCTTGTTCCTTGCTCTCCTTCACCCTCTGACTATTTCATGCTACTGATTAAGATCCTTCACAGTGATGCTTTTTCATGCCCTTGCTGGTCTTAACCCTTGGAAGATTTATGGATCTGATGAAGTCCCTCCTATTTTTCTCTGAAACTGTGCCTACATGCTTGCACTTGGCCCTGTCACAGTCTTCCAGCTCTGTCTGTCAACATCTATCTTTCCTTCTTGCTGGAAGTTTGCCTACATTCAGCTTTTTTCCTAAAAAGGGTGACCATTCTAATCCCTCAAACTACTGTCCTATTGCTTTAATTTCCTGCCTATCTAAAGTTTTTAATCTATCCTCAAAAGGAAGATTCTTAAACATCCGTCTCTTCACAACCTTCTATCTGATTGCCAGTATGGGTTCTGTCTAGAGCTCTCTAGTGATGATCTGGCTTTCCTTACTGAGTCTTTGTCATCTTTTAAGGATTTTGGTGAAATTTTTGCTGTTGCCTTAGACATATCAAGAGCTTTTGATAGTCTGGCACAGAGCTTTGATATCCAAACTTCCCTTCTACAGCTTCCATTTTTCTCTTTGTAACTTCACCTCAAGTTTCCTTTCTGACCATTCTATTGCTGCTGTTAGATGATCACTGTTCTCCTTAATCTATTAACAGTGGTGTTCCTCAGGGTTGTGTCGTCACCCACTCTCTTCCTATTATTCATGAATGATCTTCTAAACCAGGGGTCGGCAACCTTTTGAACATAGTGTGCCAGTTTATAATTCATGCCACTTTTTTACTACCTTGCGTGCCAAATGTTATTTTTTCAGCCCTATATGTAGCCTACGAAAATGAAAATCATAATTATACACTATGACTGAGTATGTAGTGACCATTGTAATTAAAGTAAAATGTATTTTTCTCCATATACATAACATAAATGTGACATTTTTTGTAGCATTTATTATTCTTAGTAACTAAAAATATACTTCTTTATTTTAAAATTGTACTCACATTATTAATGCGATCCTTGCCCTTGCTTCCCTTTGGCCAAAGTTGAAATTTCAGGTGAATATCTGGACACCTTGAGCTTTACACAACCCTCAGAATGATCCGTTGTAAGGTTGCTGCGATGGGGATTGAGGATGTGCTTCATGTGTGAAAATATCTGCTCGCACTGATATGTAGATCCAAATGCTGATAGCAATGCAAAAGCTACTTTCTTCATGCAACTGAATTTATCAGGCAGTGATGTCCAGGAACTTAATATGGAGGCTGCATGATCAGTCGTACTAGTTTCCAATATTTCTCGAAGATCCTTAAATTTAGCTGACCACAATGATGATGCCTGAAAGTCAATTAACTGCATTTGCAACTCCTCAGTTTCCATCCACTCAAAAAGAGATGCGTCCAACTCACTGTATCTAAACGTGTCTGGTCTGATTAAAAAGGAAAACACTGGGCCGATGTTTTGGAAATCTTTAAATCTGATTGAGAACTCAGATTTCAATTCTTGCATGTACACCTGAAGATCAGTAGTGTTGATAGGATGAGTTGCAGATAAGTTTTTCAAGTTTTTGAAGTAACGGAAAGAACCATTTTTAATATCTGATGAGTAAACTGCAAGCTTTGCAACAAATGCCTTCCAAGTATCATACAAGTCCATCACTGTTTTTCCTGCACCTTGCAAGAGAAGACTGAGGTCATTTAGATGTTTGGTGATGTCTGAGAGAAACATAAGTTTCACAATCCAGTCTCTGTCCTCCAGCTCAGGGTAGCCTTGGCCTTTTTCTGTTAAGAAAAGCTTGACTTCATCAAAGCATTCCACAAATCTCTCCAATACCTTCCCACAGCTTAGCCACCTAACACTGCTGTGCAAGGGTATATCTTTGTAAGCACTGTCCACCTCTTCAAGGAAAGCTTGAAACTGCCTGTGCGTAAGAGAAGAGTGTGCAACAACAAAATTCACTACTTTTGTTACAGTAGCCATCACCTTGTTGAGATCAGAGTTCGAGATTTTGGCACATAAATTTTCTTGATGAATTATGCAGTGCAATTTCAAAATGGGGTGTCCAATTTTATCCTCAACAAGCTTGGTAAAACCCTTGTTTTTTCCTACCATAGCAGGGGCACCATCTGTTGTAACTGCAAAAATCTTTCTTATGTCAACCCCTCTCTCCTCAAAATGGTCAGTGAATGTCTTCAGTATGTCCTCCCCCTTGGTAGTGCCATACATAGGTTGAAGACAGCACAGCTCCTCGTGTATCTCTGTGTCACTGTACCTGGCAAAAACAGCCAGGCGGGGAATGTCATTTATATCCACGCTTTCATCCAGGGCCACACTGAACACAGGTGTAGTTGTTAAAGCAACAGTTTGTTGCTCACCTACATTAGCAGCCATTTCAGAAATACGTCTCTCCACGGTCCTAGCTGAGGCAGGAATATCTTTTATCCTTGAGATGATCATGTGTTTGTTTGATATGCCATCAAAAAGCACCTCAGAGCACTCTAGGAAAGCTGCTTTTATGAAATCTCCATCAGTAAAAGGCTTTCCATGCTTGGCAATACACAGAGCTAGTTTGTAACTGGCCTCAGTTGCATTGATTTTGCTAGCACTCAGATTCTTAAACACATTACTTTGTTTCTCATAGCGGGATACTGCTTTCTTAATCGCTTCAGTCTTGTCTGCACTGTCCTTGAAAGTCTTCTCGTGTTTTGTTTCAAAGTGTCTTTTAACACTAGATGTGCGGCACACGACATTTTCGCAGCAGAGAGCACACACAGCACGATCATTCTGTTGAATAAATCCAAAGTCATTTGTCCATGATGACTGAAATGATCGGACATCAAGTTTGACTTTTTTCGCAGTAGCCATGGTGAGAGTAACTAGCAAGAGCGTCACTCAGGGCAGCTAAATAGTCACTGAAATAGCAGCGCTGCTTGACTGATGCGTCACCAGCGGCGGGGGCCAACGTGTCTCATACTCGTCTACATCTCGCTGTGCTCACGTACACCTCATCGCGGGTACAAAACATTTTCGTTTTAATTTAATCATTTTAATATATCAAAAGAAAGAATTATTTAGAATCATACGAAAATTTAAATCATAATTGTAAGGATGTACAATACACATTCTCTCTCTCTCTCTCTCTCTCTCTCTCTCATTATTTCGTTGCTTTACTTTTTTTTTTTGCTCCATATCACGTGGCGTGCCATAGGCAAGCACTCTGCGTGCCAAGTCTGGCACGCGTGCCATAGGTTGCCGACCCCTGTTCTAAACCAAACTTTTTGTCCTATCCACTCCTACACTGATGATAGCATCCTGCACTTTTCCACATCTTTTTGTAGACATCCATCCCTTCAGGAAGTAAATAGTTCATGCAGGAAAGCCACAGAATGCCTGACTTCTGATTCCTCAAAAAGTTTTGATTTGGTCAGAGAAAACCTAGTATTGTTCATTGCCTCAAAAACTCAATTCCTCCATCTATCAACTTGACACAACCTTCCAAATAATCATTCCCTCTTCAATAACACTCAACTGTCCCCACTTCTACACTGATCATCCTCTGTCGGTCCTTTACTTATAATCTAAACTGGAAACCACATTTCATCTCTAACTAAAACAACTATGAAATTAGGCATTCTGAGTCATCATCACCAGTTTTTCTCACCCCCCCCAGCTACTAACTCTGTACAGGGTCATATCTGTCTATGTATGGTGTATGCTTCACATGTATGGGGTGGTTCCACTTATACCACTCTTTTAGACACAATAGGATAAATAGCTTTTTCATCTTATCAACTTGTCTCCTCTGACTGACTCTTTAACCTCTCTCTCATTGCCACAGTGTTGCATCTCTTGCTCTGCTTTTCTGATCTTGCTAACTGCATGCCTCCTCTCCTCCCACATCCTTGCTGCACAAGACTTCTTTCTCTCATCCCTATTCTGTCCATCTCTCAAATACAAGAGTTAACCAATATTCTCAATCATTCATCCCTTTCTCTGATTAACTGAACTGAACTTCATGTTTCTAAATTTCCTCCTTCCTATAACTCGAACTCTTTCAAGGAGTTTTCAAGACACTTATTCTCCTTCATCTGACTTATTTATTCAACAGTCTTCTGGGAACTGGCAATTAAGTGGGCTTTTTTTTTCTTTTCATAATTTTGTTGCCCTTGGCCAGTGACCCTGTTGGATTAAAGAACAAAAGAAAAGTGCTTGGCACCAGCAGCTAACCTAACAACAGCATGTTCACAGCATCTCTTATGTCTACAGATTTACTGTGCCATCCCTATTCTAAAACTTCTCACTGTTTTCTATATTAATTTTGATGTATTTTGAACATGTCCAATGACTTTGAGATTATTATTACTTTATTTATTCATTAAATAGATAGTTTCCTCACTGAAACTCAGGTGTCTGAGGCAACTGACAGTAGCCCCTTTTCTGTTCCCTCCTACTTTCTCTATCCTCATTTTCGATCCAAAGCTGGATGCTGCGTTTATGTGCGCAATGACTTAACCTGCTCTCGTGCCCACGCTCTTGAATCTTCCGAGTTTTCCACCATCTGGCTTCGACTACAGAGTCATTCTCATACTAAATTTATCTGTGCTGTATACCTCTCTCCTAACTCCTCTGACTATAAGAAATTCTTTGACTACTTAACTTCCAAAGTGGAGCACATTCTGACCCTCTTCCCTTTTGCAGAGATCTCCATTCTTGGAGACTTCAATGTTCACCACCAGCTTTGGCTTTCCTCTCCCTTCACTGACCATCCTGGTGAACTAGCCTACAACTTTGCTATCCTCCATGACCTAGAGCAATTGGTGCAACACCCTACTCGTATTCCTGACCGTCTTGGAGATACGCCCAACATTCTTGACCTTTTCCTGACCTCTAATCCTTCTGCTTATGCTGTTACCCTTTCTTCTCCGTTGGGCTCCTCCGATCACAATCTCATATCTTTATCTTGTCCTATCACTCCAATCCCTCCTCAGGATCCCCCTAAGCGAAGGTGCCTCTGGCGTTTTGCCTCTGCTAGTTGGGGGGACCTGAGGCGGTATTTTGCTGATTTTCCTTGGAATGACTACTGCTTCCGTGTCAGAGACCCGTCTTTGTGTGCTGAGCGCATAACAGAGGTGATAGTGTCTGGCATGGAGGCGTACATTCCTCACTCTTTTTCTCGTCCTAAACCTTCTAAACCTTGGTTTAACACAGCTTGTTCTCGTGCTATACATGATAGAGAGGTGGCCCACAAAAGGTACTTAAGCCTTCCTTCACCAGAATCTCATGCACTTTATATTTCTGCCCGGAACCATGCCAAGTCTGTTCTCCAACTAGCCAAAAACTCCTTCATTAACAGAAAATGTCAAAACCTTTCAAGATCTAACTCCCCTCGTGATTTCTGGCATCTAGCCAAAAATATCTCCAATAACTTTGCTTCTTCTTCTTTCCCTCCTCTACTTCAACCAGATGGCACCACTGCTATCACATCTATTTCTAAAGCTGAACTCTTTGCTCAAACCTTTGCTAAAAACTCTACCTTGGACGATTCTGGGCTTGTTCCTCCCTCTCCTCCACCCTCTGACTACTTCATGCCTCGTATTAAAATTCTTCGTAATGATGTTTTCCATGCCCTCGCTGGCCTAAACCCTCAGAAGGCTTATGGACCTGATGGGGTCCCTCCTATTGTTCTCCGAAACTGTGCCTCCGTGCTTGCACCTTGCCTAGTCAAACTCTTTCAGCTCTGTCTGTCAACATCTACCTTTCCTTCTTGCTGGAAGTTTGCCTACATTCAACCTGTTCCTAAAAAGGGTGACCGCTCTAATCCCTCAAACTACCGTCCTATTGCTTTAATTTCCTGCTTATCTAAAGTTTTTGAATCTATCCTCAACAGGAAGATTCTTAAACATCTATCACTTCACAACCTTCTATCTGATCGCCAGTATGGGTTCCGTCAATGACGCTCTACTGGTGATCTTCTGGCTTTCCTTACTGAGTCTTGGTCATCCTCTTTTAGAGACTTTGGTGAAACTTTTGCTGTTGCCTTGGACATATCAAAAGCCTTTGATAGAGTCTGGCACAAAGCTTTGATTTCCAAACTACCCTCCTACGGTTTCTATCCTTCTCTCTGTAACTTCATCTCAAGTTTCCTTTCTGACCGTTCTATTGCTGCTGTGGTAGACGGTCACTGTTCTTCTCCTAAATCTATTAACTGTGGTGTTCCTCAGGGTTCTGTCCTGTCACCCACTCTCTTCTTATTATTCATTAATGATCTTCTAAACCAAACTTCTTGTCCTATCCACTCCTATGCTGATGATACCACCCTGCACTTTTCCACGTCTTTTCATAGACGTCCAACCCTTCAGGAGGTAAACATATCACGCAGGGAAGCCACAGAACGCCTGACTTCTGATCTTTCTAAAATTTCTGATTGGGGCAGAGCAAACTTGGTATTGTTCAATGCCTCAAAAACTCAATTCCTCCATCTATCAACTCGACACAATCTTCCAGACAACTATCCCCTCTTCTTCAATGACACTCAACTGTCCCCCTCTTCTACACTGAACATCCTCGGTCTGTCCTTTACTTATAATCTGAACTGGAAACTTCACATCTCATCTCTAGCTAAAACAGCTTCTATGAAGTTAGGTGTTCTGAGACGTCTCCGCCAGTTTTTCTCACCCCCCCAGCTGCTAACTCTGTACAAGGGCCTTATCCGTCCATGTATGGAGTATGCTTCACATGTCTGGGGGGGTTCCACTCATACTGCTGTTCTAGACAGGGTGGAATCAAAAGCTTTTCGTCTCATCAACTCCTCTCCTCTAACTGACTGTCTTCAGCCTCTCTCTCACCGCCGCAATGTTGCATCTCTTGCTGTCTTCTACCGCTATTTTCATGCTAACTGCTCTTCTGATCTTGCTAACTGCATGCCTCCCCTCCTTCCGCGGCCTCGCTGCACAAGACTTTCTTCTTTCTCTCACTCCTATTCTGTCCACCTCTCTAACGCAAGAGTTAACCAGTATTCTCAATCATTCATCCCTTTCTCTGGTAAACTCTGGAACTCCTTGCCTGCTTCTGTATTTCCACCTTCCTATGACTTGAATTCCTTCAAGAGGGAGGTTTCAAGACACTTATCCACCAATTTTTGACCATTGCTTTGACCCTTTTAGGGACTGGCATTTCAGTGGGCATTTTTTTTATTAGATTTTTGTTGCCCTTGGCCAGTATCCTTCTTACATAAAAAAAAAAAAAAAAAAAAAAAATTAATAATAATAATGATAATAATAATAAAATCTCAAGTTTCTAAAGAAATAATCACTTTATTTGCTGAAAATGCACTAAAATTTTACTGAAAATAGCTTAATTTTTAAAAATTGTTTCACAACTTAGGGTGAAGAAAATAGCAGCCTCAGACTGTGGCTCAGTGACATCATTGCTGGCTGACCTTCCCTTTGCCTCTCTCTCTTGGCCTCTGCCCTGCAGTTTTTAACACATCTCTCGTAGGATCCCACAGGTCACACACACCATCTGACCAGTATTTGTCATTCAGTTAAATACCACCAAACTTGAGAAGTTATAAAGTAGGGTTGACAATGACAGGGGTGAACAGACAAGTGATGTGACCCTATAAAATAACACTTTTATATAGCAATATATGTGGGTACATTTGAAGCAGACAGGACAACAATCACTCTAAATATGCCACAAGTCCAACATCACAAGGGAATGTTTCCTTGTCTTCCTTGGACAAACATTAATACGACCAGATATTTTTGGAATGCAAATTATTTTTTATTTATTTATTTATTTTTTTTTTATCTATTGGGTAGCTAACTAATCCCCTAAACCCACATATTTGAAAAGGTTAATATGTTATAGAAGGTCACAACTGCATTTCATCCTAGAAACTCATTTATATAAATAAATAAATATAAAATAATAAATATATATAAATATATAAATAAATAGTTCATTCAAGCATTCACAATAAACAAATGTACTAAAGGGTAATGCATTCCAGACCCACATATGCTAAATTGCTACCAGAGACACTAATTTTAACATGTAAACACTCTCACACTATAAAATCATGTATGCTGTATTCATCACAACTAAAGGACACTCCAGTAAATGGTGCATTCCCACAAGTAAAGATAATTTGTATACTTGCATTATTTTTACACTTAGTGATGTTTTCTTTTCAAGAAAATGAAGGCTAAAGAGGAGGATGACAGACAGAAGGTGAAAGAACTCATTGATGTCACCCAGTTTGGGATCAAGGCCAGGGAACAAGAAAGGAAAGAACACACTGTCAGGTAGGTCTCTTTTGACATGAAGGAGATAAAAAATTGAGATCCTATTATATGAGCATTTGTTATATGAGAAACCAATGATATGAGATGTGTAAATTAGGGGCTTGTCTTTATAAGAGCACAAAAATCTTATGATACGAGCTTCAGTCCAAGGCAAGTAAAATTACAAAGTTTAATAAAATACATGTCTTCCTGCACTCTCCCGCTGACACATCCTGGCTGTGTGGTGATGTACAATGATTCATGTGTGCCGAGATGAGTTTGTGAGCACTGGAAGACAACCATGCACCCTTCCCCTGTCCCTCCTGCCATTCCTCTTTTTAAGTGAGCTTGGTGTCTCTCAGACTCCCACCCTTACAGCCTTACTGCTCATTATTATACTCATACTCTATTATTATTTTGCCTGCAAGCACATTTACAATACAGTACAAGTACAACATATAGGGATTATGTGACTGATCGGTGCTTGGATGTGTTACAGTATTACTGCTGGCATGTTCTTTCATTTGCTGTCTTTGGTGTGCTAGTGTGTGTGTGTGTGTGTGTGTGTGTGTGTGTGTGTGTGTGTGTGTGTGCGCGCGTGCGCGACTGACCACATGGTGTATATATAGATTACGCCTTATTTTGCCTCTCAAGTGCTAACTGTGCTTCCCAGTGTGAGTCCTAGCAGTAAGGCTAAGCAAGCTTGAGTACCAATAATGCTCATAAAGAAGGTAGAAATTGTTAAGAGGCACAAGAGTGGTGAATGAGTTATCCTTGATGCATTAACTATGCATTGGTGAGTATTGTGCATATTTTTATATGTTCAATTAATATGAAATCATGTTCTTTGTATGCAGTCTTCTCTTTCAGGTTGCTTTATCAACAGTTCTGTAATATAAACACTTTTTTTTTCATGTAGGAGGGGTAGCCAAGGGCAACAAAATTATAATAAAAAAAAAAAAAGCAGAGGTGCCAGTCCCCAAACAGAATCAAAAGTGGTCATCAAAAATTAAAGGATGAGTTATGTAACCTCCCTCTTGAAAGAGTTCAGTTCATAGGAAGGAGGAAATACAGAACCAGGAAAGGAGCTCCAGAGTTTACCAGAGAAAGGGATGAATGATTGAAAATACTGGTTAATTTTTGCATTCGAGAGGCAGACAGAATAAGGAGTGAAAGAAAGAAGAAAGTCTTGTGTAGCAAGGCCACAGGAGGAGGGGAGGCATACAGTTAGCAAGATCAGTAGAGCAGTTAGTGTGAAAATAGTGGTAGAAGATAGCAAGAGATGCAACATTGTAGTGATGAGAGAGAGGCTGAAGACAGTCAGTTAGAGGAGAGGAGTTTGGTATCAAATGTTTTAGTTTGAAAGCTTTCCTTTGAGAAGGGCTACAGAACCTGACCCCTTTTTTTCCATTAGTTATGTGTTTTGATATACAAAAACTCACTATATGAACAATTAAAATGGAACCTAACTGTTCATATCATTGGAACCTAACCTGTATTAGGTCTCCAAAGCTTCTGTCTATTCTAATGATTGGTCCCTCAAACAGCCCATTATTTCACTTCTTGAATAAGTCATATCACTGTTCACATTCCACAACAGTCCTGAATACTGCTAGTAAAGACAGGCAAATTCTCATATCACATCTATAAAAATTTGAATCAGGCATAGATACTTCCCAGGCCAAGACCACACCTAAACTAAGTGTTTCATAGTCTTATCTTATATTTTTCTTCTGCACACCAGATGGGGATAATCAAGAACAAAATTGAGACAATATATACATACAGGTAATTAGATGAAATATTAATATTAATGAAGAAGATGTGCAAATTAATAAATAGTTGAAAAATATATGGAAATGAATAAATAAAATGAGAAAGGAGATCTTTGAATGATTTAAAAAAAAAAGGTCTTGAGAAACAAAGTCTGCTCATTCCAGATATTCTCATTCTAAGATGGTTTATCTGTGACATCCAGCTACTTCCATGAATCATTCTCCATAGGATATATCCATACATGCATTGCAGTGTAATGGACTCTGACTGGCAACAATCACAAAGTATGGTAGTTGTTACACATTGGTACCATAAGATTTTTTCTCTTTTTTTCAAATACTGATACAAAAGTTCATAAAAAGTATTGAGATATTTTGAGCTTAGCATATAACCTCATTACAGATAGCTTTCATCAAAAGTACCCTAGGGCATCTGCAAGTCATTCCAGCCAACTTGTGATATTTATAAACTTTAAGATGCTAATTTAATCTTATCTGTTAATATAACAAGATGAGATCAGGCCTTTTTCACAGACATTAACAGGCATTCCCTCTCATTTTAGCCAAGACTCTGAGTATTTCAAAACATATCTCTTTTGTACATCAGTATATGCAAGAAAGTTGAGCCTTCCCCATTATACCTTCACCTTTTATATACATCAATTGGTATGTGTTATATTGTAAATCAGAGAGGTTAGTTAGTGATTTCTATGCAGAATATTTCACTGTGACGATGTCACAGCTACATCTCCTTGTGGCAAAAGTGGCTGGCACAAGTAGACCTTGCTTCTTGACCAAAAGGACAGCTTTCTCCTAAGAAATACAGATATCTGAGTTAGACTAGATGAGGTGATAGAGGCAAGGAAATTACATCAACTAGAAGAAGAACTTCACAGAGAAGACCACACAAGCATAGCCCAAGCCCTGTATACTACAACTATTTAACTATACATACACAAACATATATGCACACACATAACTATACATACACATACACATATGTGCACACACACACACACATACACAAATGATCTTCATGAGTGTGTTTAATGATTACTCACACGCCTAAAACCTAAAACCAAATTTAAAACTCAACCTAGGAGGCATTAAAGAGTACTTACTCTTCTCTCTTGTGTCATCACTTTACTTTAATTTTTTTTCATGACTAAGATTATTTGCAATGACAAGTTAAACAATTATTTTCTCTTCCATTTCAGCAAGAGAAAAATCAAGCTTGTTAAAGAAGAGAAAAAGAAATTGAAACATGAATGAATTGTTCAAATAGTATTTAAGTTTTACTGAATAAATGTTACTTTTCTCTCATATGTATTATGTATAATGATTACCTTACTATATGTAAAGATGGCATGTGCAGATGGGATTACTGTCAAGATGTTAGAGTATGAAGACAAAACTGATTAAATGCATGCATAAGAGTGAGTCTGTGTGAGAGGACAGTCTACCAAGAGCCTTCACAAAGGCCCAGTTTACAAGGGAAAAGGTAAATAATGAGGAAATTAGAGTAATAGGTGTATAAAGTGTATCAAGATTTCCTGAAAAGCTGTTGCCAAAAGGATTCAGATCAGAGTGGGACTGGTGAAAAAGAGGAAAGTTTTAGAATAGAAAAGTTAGGAGACAGGTGGACCAGACAACAATTTAAAGTACAGTAGTTAAAGAAAGGAAAGTTAATGCTACATTCATGGACCTTGAGAAAGCAGACTATACAAGTGGTTGGATGGAAATGTGGGATGCATTAAAGATGCATGATGTGGCTGAAAGTTTTCTGGGAAAAAAAAAAAAAAACATATCAGAGGAGATAGAGAAACCAAAAGCTTTGTAATATATGGTGTGAGACAATGTTGTATTCTTGGTTTATGGATGATGGAAAAAAATACAAGTAAAAAAAAAAAGTTGATGTTGAAACAAAAAGTGTGTTAATGATAGTAATTAGTTGTCAAGTACAATCCATTTAGCAGATAATATAACACAGTTAGCAGAAAATGACCAACAGAAGCTCATAAATGTAGTACTTGATAAGTGTGTGCAAAAGGTGGAAGTTGAAGGTACTTAAGTGTAATTAAAAGTAAATAGGTGGTGTTTGAAAATGGTTAAAAAGATGTGGTTGATTTTGATTCCTCACATAGAATAAAAGTTGAATGTACAAATTTTTTTTAAATAGGTTGAATGATGAGAAAGGACAAGATACAGAAATTGGGAAGATCATCAATCCACCCATTTCCACGGAGAGTCTTCTAGGGAAGGTGCTTCCTCTCTAAGATATTCTCAGACTTTCTCCTCTGTTTCTTTGTGTGAGATGGTGCTCATTAATGTGTTGGTACTCATGCAAATCACACAAACTTTGAAAACTAGAAAATTTATGAAATATATATATATATTGAAGTGATGGAAAATATTCTGTGATGCATATTTTATAAACAGTGCATGATATGGTGATACACACAACACTTAACAAAAAATACCATGTGAGTCCTTCTGTTAGCAGCCATGGGGACATTTTCAAATGAAGCCCACGAACCTCCAGTTTCACCTCAGCCACATCAGTATAAAGCAGTATATTCACTTTAGCTAGAGTTGGCTATGAACATAAGCAGCAGCTGCAGTACACTGCTCCTTAGCTATAAGATTGGGTTATATTCTTATAAACACAATAGTATAGCCATTATGACAGGGTCGGTGTGAGAGGCATTCCTGCCAGCCACCACCAGCCTGTAATTTTCTGGCCATCATTTTACAACAGCCAAAGAAATAAACAAATATACAATTCAAATTTATATTCTAAAAATAAAATAGAAACCCATTAAATAATGGAAGGACAAAAACATACATAGAAAACCCTACAATTAACAGCTGAGCTAAAGGATAATGATGGCATTACCATAAATCAATCCTACCACTATCTCCTTCCCCATCTGGGGATAGGGATCCCCATCTGCTAGCTACCATAACTCTGCTCGCATCCCTTCCCTTCTTTGGTGATACCTTAGAGTTAGATTGATACCCCTGCAAACACATACATATGAAAAACTTCATAAATGAAGCATTTTATACACATCAATGTTATAAGGTACATTGTGTAATGTATAATAATATATATAGTGATTGATGTAACAACAAATACCTTAATATAATCATGTACACAATATAGATAATTTAGTTGGTATTACCAGTGGGGCTGGGCAGGATCCGACAGAATAAGTACTCGTGAATCCGATTACTTAATCAGGCAGATTTGTGTCCGGACCCGATTACTGGCGAGTCCTGTGTGCTGCACAATACTTGTCTAGGGAGCAAGACAAATATTGGATCCATAAAGGATCCAATTACTGGTAGGTTGCACGCGCTGTGCAGTACTCGTCTAGATCCATAAGGGACCTGATTATCAGTGGGGCCTGCACACTACATGATGCTCGTCTGGATCTATGAGGGACCTGATTACTGGCGGGTCCCTTGCCCTGCGTGATATCTGTCTGGATCCATTAGGGACCAGATTACTGGAAGACGATTACTAGACCTGTGAGACAGCCAAACGATTACTGGAATTCTCCTTGGCTGTCAGAATTTCAGGCATTGGTGGTCTGACAAATCCAGCAAAATACTATTAATGTCCTGTGCCTTGGACTTCTGCCTATTAATTTTCTGTCATTGTATTAACTGCTTCTTCTTTTACCTTATGTAAGATTCATAATGCACAAACTCAAGTATTTATATATTTGATAAATCATAATAAACAGCTCTGAAAGTTTGTACATGATCACATTAATGTTATATGTTTCTTTTACATTTTTTGTCATGAACAGTCAAGTTATTATGAAATTATAGAAAAGAAAGTTAAAATTCTTTATAGGGAATTACAGTTTAAATTTTTTAATCTTAGGTGTTATGTTTATGAAACTACATTTGACTCATGAGAAAAATTTGCCTTCAGTTTGATAAAGGAAAGATTAAAGTTGGAGTGGGAATTTTATTCATATGTATATTAATTAAAAAAATATTAGCCTAGCTCTATGGAGTGAATTGTTAAGAATCCCTCTCTCTAGCAGCTTAGACTTGACTGAAGCCTCATGGCCAGCATAACCTCTAGCCAGTTATAATTTTCTTTTGCTTTGATGTCACAACGTGCCAGGCAACCACATCTCGTTGAAAGTAAGAAAAGCTTGGCAGCATTAAAACTTTGTCTAGTGTTGCCAGTAAAAGTACTCTATTTGATGGCTTATAAGACATGCCTTTTTTCAAAAAAAAAAAAAAAAAAATCAGAAAATGAACCTGTGTCTTATAAGGTCAAGGCAATATCTCATCCCGGAGTGCCTGTCACGTGACATTGGAGACCATGGAGAGCCATCAGGTAGCCCTTAAATCAAACCCTAAATATCTTTGCACACGTAAACAAAGTGCTTCTATACCACCAAAAAACTTTTTTGCAAGGTAACAGTATATAATAGGTTAGACTTACTGGTAATTTACATAAAATAATACCAGCCATGAAGAAATTAAAAGATGATGCTTGCATTGCATGCACCAAAACAAACTCATGGTTGGTTACACACCAAACCTGGCGACATGTGGAAGATTCACTGTGTTTCTTAGTATGATGCCATTTTTCCTTGAGGTAAGACATGAATAGAACAAATTTATTTTTACATATTTGAATTTGAATAAAAAAAACTAGTCATACTAAATTTCATGAATAGAACAATTTATTTTTCACACTTTCTTTTGTTTTAGAAATGTACTGAATATTTCAAATAAAAATATTTTCCATAGAAAAAGGTAAATATTTTCACACATCCTTATGCTTTCAAAATGTACTAAAATATTACAACTAGAATTACTTGTAGAATGATGATAAAAGATTATGATGTACAAACTTTAATACTCCTTTGAGCTATGACAATGTCACTGCCTACACCATATTTGTTTACATCTCACAGCAGGTTTGGTCTCAGGACCACTGTTGGTAGATCCTAGCAAATATTTAAGTTTTGAAATGTAAAATATTGGGATCTAATAAGGATCTGAATACATGAGAGGGCTTCAAATGTTAAGTGAAACCCTTCACTTCATATTCAGAGCTTATTTATTTATTTCTCCTCCAATGCCTGCCCAAACTGAAGTGTGTCTTATAAGCCCATTTGTCTTATAAGCCATAAAATATGGTATATGATTCAACAAAATCTTCATTTTTCCTTGTGTATTTTGTTTATCAGTATCGTTGTTAAGTATCTTATTATTACACTGTTTAATGTAAGAGATTTTCACAAAGAATCTTTAGACTTAAACTTTGACTCCTGAGTAATCATCTGGTTGATCTGGACCTGATTACTCACTCAGTATTCAGATCTGCCTAGCCTTGACGGATCCATGGAATTTGGGTCCATTAATTGGTTCCTGCCCAGCCCTAATTACTGGTGCCACATTTGGTTATTGTTTACTACCAGTACCACACCATTTTCAGCTGCAGCCACACTAGCACCTCTCCATATTACAGTAAACCCTTGTTATACCAGACCCCGTTATTGTGGATTTCTGCACTTGCCAGACATGTATGGTGTACAGAACATCCATCAGATTTATTGGATAAATGTAGGTAAATGAAGTAGAACGTCCAGCCAGCAGCTGGAATATTAACTATTTATTATTATTGATAATTTACTAAATGCTTACAACACATTCCACAGTATTTTACATCTGGTACATGTTTTTCATCATAACAAATATTGTATTACACTGTGGCATGTTGGCTTATTTGGAGCTCCCTTTTAATAGACATCATCCTGGTAAGAAATCCTGATAAGCGGCTGTGGCGGCAAGGGAGTGAGAGTAGGAGGGAGGGAGGGAGGGATGGTGGTGGTGGTAGTAGTGAGTGCACACTGCACTGACCAGGATTGCACTGTCTGCCATAATTATGGTATTTCTGTCATATTTGGTATTTTCTGCTATCTGCAATGCATTGCCTACTAAACATTATGATATAATGTATAGAAAAAGTCATAATTTTCATATTTCTGTATAATAATTCAGGCTGGCCAGCAGTGCAACCTTGACACCCACACACTGCTTCTGCCTGAGCCTTGCACCGGCAGATGTTATTAGAGGTTGCAGCACCCGACCCACTCACTGCTCCTTTTATCAGATTTTTGCCTTTAACGTGAGTGGCTTCACCTCAGTTAGTCCAGTATAACGAGGGTTTGCGGTATTTCATTTCATTATTACATTCAAACCATTACAACAAAACTACAATAATGCTTATATACATTTCTGATGCTTACCATAGTGGAAATCCCTTCAGGAAGAAGTGAAGATGAGCTTCAATCCAACCAACAGGTAGCTGATGTTGTCATGGGCTTATAATCATAGAGACATCAATTAGAATTTACTTAACTCTAAAATTTGTCTTTGTGTGATTAAGTCTCCCATTTTTATAATCTTCCTTACATGCAGAAAAAGTGACCATGTGGTGTTAGAGGTGTCTAACACCACATGGTCACTTTTTCTCACTGGGCTTAAGTATTTAATAGCATAGATGATTCCTCTTCCTCTCTGTATCTTGTAAATTCTTCCACCATTGGTCCGTTGTATTCACCATAGTTAGCTGCAACATTTCTTCACTCCATAGTCCAGCATTTCCATTAATTTCCATCTCCTTCCAGCTTACATTTTTGCAGTTAAAGTCTCCCACTACTAGTATTTTACTGTCCTTCCTCATCATGTTGTCTAGGGACTTCAACACTACCTTTTGCATTTCCTTGTGATCCTCCAGCCTCCATGTATTAGTATTCGGTGGCACATACATTACTATGATCCTCCTCCTTTCTCTCCCACTGGTCCCAATTGTAATAACTATGACCTCCACCATGTTATCTCCATATTGCACTTCTTCCACATATATATCATCTTGAACCATTATCAGTACTGCTCCTCCTCCTTTTCCCTTTCTATTTCTCCTCCAATAATTATATCTCTCTTCCTTAAAACTGTCTCAGTTAGGCACAACACATCTGGTCTATTTTCCTTTAAGTAATCTCTCACTTCGAGTACACTTGAAAGTTTTTTTTTTTATGTAGGAAGGACACTGGCCAAGGGCAACAAAAATCAAATAAAAAAAAAAAATGCCCACTGAAATGCCAGTCCCATAAAAGGGTCAAAGCAGTAGTAAAAAATTGATGGATAATTGTCTTGAAACTTCCCTCTTGAAGGAATTCAAGTCATAGGAAGGTGGAAATACAGAAGCAGGCAGGGAGTTCCAGAGTTTACCAGAGAAAGGGATGAATGATTGAGAATACTGGTTAACTCTTTCGTTGGAGAGGTGGACAGAATAGGGGTGAGAGAAAGAAGAGTCTTGTGCAGCTAGGCTGCAGGAGGAGGGGAGGCATGCAGTTAGCAAGATCAGAAGAGCAGTTAGCATGAAAATAGCGGTAGAAGACAGCTAGAGATGCAACATAGCGGTGGTGAGAGGCTGAAGACACTCAGTTAGAGAGAGGAGTTGATGAGATGAAAAGCTTTTGATTCCACCCTGTCTAGAAGAACAGTATGAGTGGAACCCCCTGGACATGTGAAGATTACTCTATACATGGACGGTTAAAGCCCTTGTACAGAGTTAGCAACTGGGGGGATGAGAAAAACTGCCAGAGACGTCTCAGAACACCTAACTTCATAGAAGCTGTTTTAGCTAGAGGTGAGATGTGAAGTTTCCAGTTCAGATTATAAGTAAAGGACAGACCGACGATGTTCAGTGTAGATGAGGGGGGCAGTTGAGTGTCATTGAAGAAGAAGGGATAGTTGTCTGGAAGGTTGTGTCGAGTTCATAGATGGAGGAATGAGTTTTTGCGGCATTGAACAATACCAAGTTTGCTCTGCCCTAATCAGAAATTTTTGAAAGATCAGAAGTCAAATGTTCTGTGGCTTCCCTGCGGCGAACTGTTTACTTCCTGAAGGGTTGGATGTCTGTGAAAAGACGTGGAAAAGTGCAGGATGGTATCATCAGCGTAGGAGTGGATAGGGCAATAAGTTTGGTTTAAAAGATAATTCATGAATAATACGAAGAGAGTGGGTGACAGGACAGAACCCTGAGGAACACCACTGTTAATAGATTTAGGAGAAGAACAGTGACCGTCTACCACAGCAGCAATAGAACGGTCAGAAAGGAAACTTGAGATGAAGTTAAGGAGAACATAAACCTCACAACAAGCATTCTAACTACCATCCACACCATAAAACAACAAGGAAGACAAGTCACACTGAACTGGATCCCAAGCCATGCAGGTATCGCGGGAAATGAACCAGCTGATCAAGCAGCAAATGCAGCACTCAGACTTCCAGCGGTGACAACACGTATCCCATCCAGCATCTCCCAGATAAAGGCCAAACTCAAACAGCAGTCCAAGTACCTCCTCCACCACAACGTACAGACCAACGCTGCCAGGGGTTCAAGAAGCGCCATCTGGTATGCACATACCAAAGAAAACACAACTCATATCCCAGACAACCTGAACAAGAAAGACAGAAACGACTTATACAGACTAAGGCTGGGCTACCGCTGTTTGTCAGAAATCAAGAACAACCTCCCGGATATCTGCAGTTACTGCCAGATGGAAAGCAACACACCCCTCGAGAATTACCTCATGGAATGCGAGGAAATGGCTGACCTCCTGCACAGAACTCACGGGAGCAACAGAAGGAATCATTAAGAACACACCACACGAAGACCTGGTCATCCTAACAAAAACCTACCCACCACCACGCTAAACAAACTTACATCCCCTAGAGTGGAGTGCAAGCCAGGCTCCACCCCCCTTACAGCTGTGGGCCAGATCAAAAAGGCCCACGTCACCCGCAGAGGTGACAATCTCAAACAACAACAATAGTAGCTAGAGTCCAGTCCAGTCTCAAGAGTCTTCCAAGAGTGTTAGTCTTGTTTTGATTGAGTCTTCAGTTAGTTCACACCAGTCTGCTCAGTTCATCATCAGTTCACAAGCAGTCCAGCTCATATCCGTTCAGAGAGAGAGCACATGATCAGTCGTCACGTCTGTAATCAACTGTGTCTCGTATCACGGGTGTACATTTTATCCATTATTAAATCAATTAATCTTGTAAATCATGTCCCTTACTCGCACACATCAACAATATCAACTACCACCCACAACCTCCACGCTACCAACAAAATCAAGCTAATACCTTGTCATCCAGAGCAGCCAATCACCAATTAATCAGCCAATTAATCTATTAATTTTATGGCTAGAAAAGGCTTATTTTGCTGCATAAATAATTGAAATAAAAAAAATATATAAATGCATATCAACAGCAGAAACCTGCAATTTACTGAAGAGTCTGTGATATAAATTTATATATATTATCCAGAAAAATCCACGATGTACTGCGGGCGCGATAGGTGAACCCGTGATAGTCGAGGGATTACTGTACACAATAAACAACAAAGTTCTGGTAAGTTCAGGGAAGGTAAAGATTTAGGAGTTATAGTTAGCTCTTATCTGTTAAAAAAAAAAAAAAAAATCCAGAGGCCAAAAATGGGGCAAATCAGGTACTACGATTAATTTTTAGATGTGTTAAAATTAAAAGTCCCAAAGTAATATTAAAGCTGCATTTGGCCCTAATCAGTCCTCAACTACACTATGCTGTGCAGTCCTGGTCCCATATTATAGAAAGGATATAGGTCTATTTGAATCAGTGAAAAAGAGAATGATTAAATGGATACAAGGGATGAGAGGTATTCCTTACGAAACGAAACTGCTTACGAAACGAAACTGAAGCTATTAAATTTACATTCCTTAGAGAGATTAAGGTTAAGAGGGGACCTGAAAGAGGTCTTTAAATGGTATAGGAGTTAAAAGCAAAATTCTCAGGGTCAGTATTCAGGATAGAACAAGAAATAATGAGCTCAAGCTTGAAGTAATTGTGTTCGGAAAAGAAAGGAAGGAATTGTTTCTCAAATAGTGGTAATGAATGGAACAGGTTCAGTAATCAGGTTGTTAATGTTAAGTCATTAGGGAGATTTAATAGATTAGACAGATTAATGGATGGGGATGATAGTGGAAATAAGTAGGTATGTTTCATACTGAGACTGCTATGTGTAGGCCTGATGTCTTCTTGCAGCTTTCCTTATTTTATCATGTTCTTATGTTCTTACAAGTGATTATTTATCATTATTTATTTATTTTTTTCAAGTAAACCACAGAAAGTGTTGTTTATTATTTCTTTTACCCAGCATTCCTTTCAACTGGAGTTCAGCTGGGAGGCATGGTTGGTAGGTTTAATTAGCAGACCTCTTTGTTTTATTTTTGTTGGTCTGATCTTTCAGTGTAGTTCAACAAGATCTAATATGTGACGGGACTAACTGGCACAAAAGGAAGTTTTTTTTCCCCATACTGCACTGCATTCCCCAATGCATACTGCATTCCCCATGCAACTTCAAGTTTTCTACTTTTAGCAGATACTAGGGATTTGTATATTCTTGAGTAGATGCAGAGGCTTCAATTTCCTGTCTCCGAGATGGAATAGCCTTGAAATTTGTATTATGAGTTGCAAAGTTACAATCTTGCTTAGACTGCATACTCAATGGGATACATGATTAACTTTCTTATTTTAATTCGCTAAAATTAATGCAACAAACTCTCCGGAGTATCACGTTACACAAATGCAAAATGCACTTCAATATACTTCAAGATTCAAGTATGATTATTACGCATTCAGCAATGCATCAACATTAAAAAATTACATATATTTTATATAACGTGTAACGTGATACTCTCCGGAGTATCACGTTACACAAATGCAAAATGCACTTCAATATACTTCAAGATTCAAGTATGATTATTACGCATTCAGCAATGCATCAACATTAAAAAATTACATATATTTAGCCATATATTACATAATATGTAATATATGGCTAAATATATGTAATTTTATTACATAATATGTAATATATGGCTAAATATATGTAATTTTTTAATGTTGATGCATTGCTGAATGCGTAATAATCATACTTGAATCTTGAAGTATATTGAAGTGCATTTTGCATTTGTGTAACGTGATACTCCGGAGAGTTTGTTGCATTAATTTTAGCGAATTAAAATAAGAAAGTTAATCATGTATCCCATTGAGTATGCAGTCTAAGCAAGATTGTAACTTTGCAACTCATAATACAAATTTCAAGGCTATTCCATCTCGGAGACAGGAAATTGAAGCCTCTGCATCTACTCAAGAATATATATATTATATATACGACATTTTCGCCCAGAACTGTTATCATTACCATTATGGCTCATTTTCGTAGCCTCTTCACGTATGATCCATTTCCTTACTCCCTCATAATCTGATGCTTGAGTCATAGACACCTGGCTCTCTCTCCTGAGATATCTATTAGTCATACGTTAATCTATTAGCTGATCATCCTCTGGGCCGTATCGTTGGTCACGATAACATCCCCTGACCGTCTTCGGTTCTGCTATCTCTTAGTCCTCTGATAACTTCAGGGTATAGGAGTTTGTTCTAGAACAGTGGTTCTCAAACTTTTTCATGAGCGACCCTATTTGGAACATTTCATTCCTTCGCGACCCAGAGTAAAGTAAAGAGAAAGAAAATGTACAATGATATATACACTTTATTTTAGAAAAAAATAATAATAATGTGTACAGCTTTTCATTCACAAAACTAAACTAGTGGGATCCATGGCACTGCTTTTCCTTTTCACAAAATTAAATTAATAGAATCTATGGCACTGCTTTTCATCCACAAAACTAAATTAATAGAATCCATGGCACTGCTTTTAATTCACAAAACTAAATTAATAGAATCCATGGCACTGCTTTTAATTCACAAAACTAAATTAATAGAATCCATGGCACTGCTTTTAATTCACAAAACTAAATTAATGGGATCCATGCTGCTGCTTCTCGTTTACCAGTTTGTCAAATCGTGGAATCATTGTAGTAAGGCTACATCTCATATCATGCGTTATCACTCACGTCTGTTGACTCATCTAGCTGCAAGCTAAAAGCTCCCTTGGCCTTGATGCGATCTACTACTTGGTGTTTGATATCAAGTGACATGTCCACTATTCTCCTGCGCACAGTGTCATTTGACAACGGGATAATTTCCAGTTTTCTTGCTACGTCTTCTCCACACACCGTTTTTACCATGTCAATGGCTGCAGGCTTGACGAGATCTTCTCCAATAGTGTGGGGTGCTTTCTTCTTTGAAATTCTCCGTGCAATCTTATATGATGCCAATGTGGCTTGCTTCAAAGCCACTACTGCTGGATTGTCAGGTGTCTCGAACCTTTGTCATTTCAGAGCAGCTTCTTTTCTTTAAAAAAAAAAAAGCTCGCTCTTGAAGAGCATGTTGAGGGTGCTTTGAAGTCAGATGTCTTTTCAACTTATTAGATTTCAGCGACTCATTTGACAGAACTTCGCAGCAGATAACACACTGAGGCTTGATGATTCCATGATCAACGATGTTTGTGAATCCGAAGTCTAGGAAGGCATCCTTGTATGATCGCTTCGCCATTCTGAAAATAACAAAAACAGACTCTGCAATTTACAAATGGTATGAAAAAAGGAACCTATATAATGTGAATTTCCTATTTTTTATACTTTTTATATAACATGTCTCTTCTAGTCACGTCATGATTGGTTCATACGTGATGAAGTTGTAGAACAAACCAATAAGAACGAAAGATTATTATTATTATTATTATTATTATTATTATTATTATTATTATTATTATTATTATTAGTTAGTAAATATAGTAAGTAGTATATGAAGCAAGATATTACATACATACCTACATACACACACACACACACACACACACAAATGACTGTAAACAGCACAACCTCCCCCGCCTGCGGTCCGTGGAAAATAGACACCGCGCACGAGGCTGCATGGGCCCACTGCCAGTCCAACATACGCGTTTGATACAGGAGTCATTCCTGTCAGAGACACCATTACGTGGGGCCCAGGAGGAGGGAGGTGGGGGGAAGATGAACATACATAACAAAAGTAATTTGTGCTTAAAGAAGAATAATTCAATTAAGTAACTGAAATACACTGAAACACTGAAAGCATGATAATGTTCCTGTGTCCCTGCGACCCATCAAAATTGATTTCGCGATCCAACTTTGGGTCGCGACCCATAGTTTGAGAACCACTGGTTTAGAAGATCATTAATGAATAATAAGAAGAGAGTGGGTGACATGACAGAACCCTGAGGAACACCACTGTTAATAGATTTAGGAGAAGAACAATGACCGTCTACCACAGCAGCAATAGAACGGTCAGAAGGGAAACTTGATGAAGTTACAGAGAGAAGGATAGAAACCGTAGGAGGGTAGTTTGGAAATCAAAGCTTTGTGAAAGACTCTATCAAAAGCTTTTGATATGTCCAAGGCAACAGCAAAAGTTTCACCAAAATCTCTAAAAGAGGATGATCAAGACTCAGTAAGGAAAGCCAGAAGATCACCATTAGAGCAGCCTTGACGGAACCCATACTGGCGATCAGATAGAAGGTTGTGAAGTGATAGATGTTTAAGAATTTTCCTGTTGAGGATAGATTCAAAAACTTTAGATAGGCAGGAAATTAAAACAATAGGACAGTAAGTAGTTTGAGGGATTAGAACGGTCACCCTTTTTAGGAACAGGCTGAATGTAGGCAAACTTCCAGCAAGAAGGAAAGGTAGATGTTGACAGAGAGCTGAAAGAGCAAGGTGCAAGCACGGAGGCACAGTTTAGGAGAATAGGATGGATCCCATCAGGTCCATAAGCCTTCTGAGGTTTAGGCCTGTAAGGGCATGGAAAACATCATTGTGAATAATTTTAATAGGTAGCATGAAGTAGGCAGAGGGTGGAGGAGAGGGAGGAACAAGCCCAGAATCGTCCAAGGTAGTGTTTTTAGCAAAGGTTTGAGCAAAGAGTTCAGCTTTAGAAATAGATGTGATAGCAGTGGTGCCATCTGGTTGAAATAAAAAAAAAAGGAAAGAAGAAGAAGCAAAGTTATTGGGATATTTTTTGCTAGATGCCAGAAGTCACGAGGGGAGTTAGATCTTGAAAGGTTTTGACATTTTCTGTTAATGAAGGAGTTTTTGGTTAGTTGGAGAACAGACTTGGCATGGTTCGGGGCAGAAATATAAAGTGCATGAGATTCTGGTGATGGAAGGCTTAAGTACCTTTTGTGGCCCACCTCTCTATCATGTATAGCACGAGAACAAGCTGTGTTAAACCAAGGTATGGAAGGTTTAGATTGAGAAAAAGAGTAAGGAATGTACGCCTCCATGCCAGACATTATCACCTCTGTTATGCACTCAGCACACAAAGACGGGTCTCTGACATGGAAGCAGTAGTCATTCCAAGGAAAATTAGCAAAATACCTCCTCAGGTCCCCCCAACTAGCAGAGGCAAAACGCCAGAGGCACCTTCTCTTAGGGGGATCCTGAGGAGAGATTGGAGAGATAGGACAAGATACAGATATGAGATTGTGATCAGAGGAGCCCAACGGAGAAGAAAGGGTGACAGCATAAGTAGAAGGATTAGAGGTCAGGAAAAGGTCAAGAATGTTGGGCGTATCTCCAAGACGGTCAGGAATACGAGTAGGGTGTTGCACCAATTGCTCTAGGTCATGGAGGATAGCAAAGTTGAAGGCTAGTTCACCAGGATGGTTAGTGAAGGGAGAGGAAGGCCAAAGCTGGTGGTGAACATTGAAGTCTCCAAGAATGGAGATCTCTGCAAAAGGGAAGAGAGTCAGAATGTGCTCCACTTTGGAAATTAAATAGTCAAAGAATTTCTTATAGTCAGAGGAGTTAGGTGAGAGGTATACAGCACAGATAAATTTAGTTTGAGAGTGACTCTGTAGTCGTAGCCAGATGGTGGAAAACTCTGAAGATTCAAGAGCGTGGGCACGAGAGCAGGTTAAATCATTGCGCACATAAACGCAACATCCAGCTTTGGATCGAAAATGAGGATAGAGAAAATAGGAGGGAACAGAAAAGGGGCTACTGTCAGTTGCCTCAGACACCTGAGTTTCAGTGAGGAAAAGAAGATGAAGTTTAGAAGAGGAGAGGTGGTGTTTTACAGATTGAAAATTAGATCTTAGACCGCGAATGTTGCAGAAGTTAATGAAGAAAAAGTTGAGGGGGCGGTGTCAATACACTTAGGGTCGTCGACAGAAAGGCAGTCCGACCTGGGGACATTTATGGTCCCCTCCCCAGATGGGGACTCCGAGGCTAGTGTAGGAGTCGCCATAATAATTTTGAAATTTTTGAGTGTTGGGTGTGTGTGTTATTAGGTGCTTGTAGTTTTGTGTGTCTTTAGAGGGTAGGCTGTGACTGCCCCCTTGTGTTGTGAGACACAAAGGGAAACGTTCAGTGAGGTCACAGCTGGGTTTAATGATAAGTTCACAGCACCACCTGAACAGTGCTTTAGACCTCACTGGGAGTAATTATCGTTTCGGCAGGTGTCTACTGCCTCCTTCTCTTGACTCATTGGTTTGTGATATGTACTGGTAATCTTGCTATTTGTTCTTGTATCTCCATTTGACCGTCTTGTGCTCTCACCGGCTTCTTCCCACGTTATCTTCTGATTTGTCTTTCCTGTGGTTTTCAACCACGTGAGAAGGGGGGAGGGAAGGGGGAAAGTGTGCAGGTGTTTATAGGGACCGGCTGGTCCTCTGGTGAAGATAAAAACTGGATTCTTTGTGAGATGGGGATATGGTGTTAAAACGCTTACCAAAGGAGTATGAACTGTTTAGATAGTCTGACGTGAAAACAAGAAAATGAAAAGTCATGAATGATGCGGTCATTGCGGTAGACGAAATAAAAAACAAGTTTGGCTTGTGCAGTTCGTGTGAACTTCGAGCATTATGTGAGTTGTGGAGAGTTCGATGACCATGTGTGTGGGTTTCCATGAAATAGCAGTCCGAATAATCTGTGTTAAGTGTGCGGGTAAGTGTATCACCCTTCCCCTCCTTGTTCCACCTGTCGGGAAACACGATCTCATCAGTTATGTGAGCGATGTAGTGCAATGTTTTGTCTCTCCGCCATGGCATAAGTGTGATAAGTCGGCGGTCAGCGAAAGTTCCACACCCCAAGGTAAGCTTTCTTACAATTTTATTTATTTATTTATTTTTTTCAGTAAATGTATATCAAAACCAAATGTTTGTTTAAATAATTATAATAATAATAATAATAATAATAATAATAATAATAATAATAATAACAATAAACCAATCACACAGACACCAGTGTGCGATCGATAGCAAATAGGACAACTCCGGGATCCTGTTGCATACCCCGTGGCGAAGGTATTATAGAAGGTAAGAAAATGTGTAATAAATGCACAAAAAATAGTAATGATAAAATAAAATAAAATAAATAACGAAAAAAAAATGAAACAAATAATGAAACAAAAAAATTTTTCCACAGATGAATCGTCAGATTTCAGACCTTCATCGCTTCAACTGGGATCCATTGACATATCCTGTGATATTGACATTACAGAGGTATGAGAGAGAGAGAGAGAGAGAGAGAGAGAGAGATTAGGTTAAGGTTTAGGAAGGAGATAGGAAAAAAATGGTTCTCAAATAGTGGTAGATGAGTGGAACGGATTCAGTAATCATGTAGTTAGTGCTAGGACACTAGAGAGCTTTAAGAGAAGATTAGACAAGTTTATGGATGGGGATAACAGATGGAAATAGGTAGGTGTGTTTCATACAGGGAACTTGGTGTAGCACGGAACAAAATGTTCCGTGCTACACCAAGGCAAGCACCCGAGAGAAGTACCGGGACCAATCAGAGCGTGTGATTATGGTGAGTCATCACCTCCCGGCCACTGGGAATGCGGATGTTAGTGTGCTGTACCTACCTCAGTCTTCCTGTGTCAGTAGTACTATTCGGAAGGTTCCCTTACATATGGCAGCTTTTCCTTTCCTTAAGCTTTTTTTTTTTTTTTTTTTTTTTTTTTTTTTTTTTTTTTTTTTTTTTACAGCAGCATGGTTGACAGTGATTCTCGTAGCAGACTGAGTCTTACCTCATCCTCGGGAGTGAGAAAGAGGCCCACAAATGAGGCTGTCTGGAAGAAAAAAGTGGCCAAAAGAAACAATGTCGGTGAAATGTATACGTCTGCTGTCACGGGAAAAAGTTGTTTAGCGTGAAGTCGGATCCCCTGTAACTGTTCCCGTATGTGTTATGATGCTGTTGGTCAAGATATTGAAACAATATTAA
The DNA here is from genome assembly GCF_035594125.1 of Scylla paramamosain. Taxonomy (NCBI): domain Eukaryota; kingdom Metazoa; phylum Arthropoda; class Malacostraca; order Decapoda; family Portunidae; genus Scylla; species Scylla paramamosain. The sequence continues at coordinate 5,550,483 of NC_087168.1, forward strand.
CAAAATTCTGGTCTTCAGGCTGTTCGGATACACAGACTGCCTATATACAAAAACAAACCACTACTGGCAGTGAAGCGTAGGCGTACAGACAACTTTGAAATACAAAAGAGTTGCACCAGGAGTTACCATGTCACTGTGAATGGCATATCTGTGACGGAGTGTAAATTGGCGTTTGCCAACATTCATGGTATTTCAAAGGCACGCATTGATAGGGCACAGAATGATATGATTACATCGTGTTCCAATAGTAGTAGATAGGAGGGGTAGGAACGGTAGTCATGGTCAATTGTCTTATGATAAGCTAAAGAGAGTTATGCAGCATATCGAAAGCTTCCCTACCATTACAGATCAATGCTCGCATAAAACATCACCTTATGTATGCTAACTTGACACTGATATGCTAAGTAAGAGGCAAGTGTATGATTTGTATAAGGTGTTGCTTGAGGAAAATGAGCCAGGTGAGGTGACATGTACTTGACATTATTATGATGACACTTTAAAGGCCAAATATCCTCATCTTAAGCTCTATAAGCCGCATCAGGACACTTGTACTCGTAAGACCTGTGACATCTGTGCTGTGAAGTGTAAAGATCCATCACTAACAGAAGACAAGAAGAGGACGTTGGAAATGCAGCATGCATTTCACCTGTAGGTGCAAGAGCTAATGATGCCTTCAATCTTTTCATCTGTGATGTACTTCCCAAGTATATCTGTAATGTCCCCCCCCACCCTGTGTGCCACTCGAAAGCCAGGGGTTATTTATTATTTATTTATTTATTTCTCAAATAGTTGGTGAGGAAATATCCACATTCGCTGATTTATGGTCTTTATTTTTCCTTCACTTGTGATAGCGTTAATACTAATTCACACGTCATTCATATCACATCAGGTAGCATTGAAGATTTCATTACAATAGTGTAAATACTGGCCGAAGTAATCACTTGACATACTTCACACATTCGCCAATAACAATAATGGGCATTAGTGTTTGGATATTACATGAGTGTAGTCTCGTTCACCTGGCGAGGGTGGTATTATTCACACACGTGACTTGAAAAATAATTCACTGGTGCATACATAAGAATAACAATCTCTTTATTACATTTTCCTATAACCCTGGTATAACACAGCCTAATGAGCATTCCAATAACCGAAGCAGGTGGTTTCGTCCCCGTATGATAACGAAAAATACTGTACAACCTTAATAATCTGTGAACTAAACTCTCCGTTATCACACTATTAAGTATACCTAACCAAACACACACACGTGGGACGCACAGACAGACTTTTCCTTTACTTCCACTGGCTTCCCTGTAGTGTAAGCAAGCCAAGATCTCTCTGAGTGATGTACTGATAAGAAAATATATTTACAAATATGAATATTAATTACTTCAAACTTAGAGCAACGTATCTGTAGTGCAAGCCAGCGGGAAATCGGGCTGGCGTCCTCACGCTACGAACCTCCACAGTTTTCAGATTCTTCTTCAAGGTAATTCGCAAATGATTTATTTCAACCGTATAATAGACGTTTACATTACTTTACTGATATCATGACCTGGTGCACTTGTTCTTCTGAGTAACAAGGTGAAAAATTCTAGCCACAAGCTAATACCTTGTATGAAAATAATGCCTTTATTCATAAAGAAAGTCGGTCACCCATTTCCCGCGGGCGCCAAGACGTTGTCTGTCTGTCTGTATGTCTCGGGGATGTATGCATGATGTAATAACGATTAAATTTTACAAATAATTATTATACTAACTTAATTCTGCTTATATTAGCCTAATATTACGTCCTGGCACTACACGAGATTTTCCTTCACAAATAGATTTTTTCACCCACTCCTGAATCCAACTCTTCCTCCACTTAAGGACATTTTCCTTTTTCTAAGTGACAATAATCCCCTACTCTTTATCAACAAACCACTGGCCAGATTTCAAATTTCACCAATTGCTCTGGGAAACATTACATTCAGCATTCTTTCCTCATATGTTACAATAATATAGTTGACAATGGCCTCATATAACCATAACTCCACAATGTCCCTTGGAGACATGACCCCAAATTCCTTTAACACTGAGGAAGTTAACCACCCCAGCCAACCTCATGGTGCACCGTCAGTATAAAGCCTTAGTCTTAAGACTTCCGCTGCTCTCTATGGCAAGATTCGGCACTTCCAGTAACCCAACTCCTTTCACACATCATCCACACTCTCATTCACACAACCATTCATTGTGGTCAGGGATTACTAAAGTAATTTACGAGAGGTTAGCACGTCCTGAAGTAGACTACTACAGTGTGACCGTGTTGACTGTTAGTTACAGTAAAAGTCTGCGAAGTAAAATGGTAACAACCTCTCTCCTCCTTCATTTACCTTATCTCTGAGCCTGATTTTGTTACTGTTATCTAGTTCAGGGTGTGATAATGTTAAGGTAAATATACATTTTACAAACTTCTTTTCATTCCACAACCTTCACTACTCTCTAACACTCCTCTATATAGCGTCTTGGACGGTTACGAACCCGTGGAGGTAGTACTTTCGTTTTTAAGTCGGCTTGAAACAGTGTCTTGGGGTTCCACCACATATTCTTCACTTCCACCAAATGGTTTCTCTTTCTCAGCCGCTCTTTGTAACATTTGTCCCGTAAATGGGTCTTTCACTACATAACCGCCACCATCTCTCAATACTTCCACTACTTGGTATGGACCGTTCCACTTCACACAGTTTCTTACACACTCCCGACTCATTTACTTCTCGTTTCATCCATACCAATACACCCGGGTTTACCTTTTGTTCTTTGCGTTTTCGATTAGCAACTCTGCGATATTTTCTGGTCATTTTCTCTTGTGTTTCCTTAATAACACGGCGAGCAATATCAATATCGTCCTCTTCACCGGTTATAGTGGGTAATCTAGTACCCACTACTCTTGGGGCAGGTCTCGAAAAGAACGCAAAGTAGGGTTGCTGAGCGGTACTGGTATGAACAGCAGCGTTCATCGTGGCTTGGCACGTTTGCAGTAACCTGGGCCACCGAAGAGGATGACCTTGGCATAGTGTGGCCAAGATGGTCTTGAGGGTACGATGGAGTCTTTCAGTGATCGCGTTCCCTTGGGGATGATAAGGTGTCGTGTAGTAGAAGAGCGTGATGAGGTGTTGCTGAGAAAATTGCTGGAAGGCCTGGGATGTGAACTCGCCTCCGTTGTCAAGGACGATGCTGTGTGGGGCTCCAAAGTCTGTTATGTACTGTGCTAGTGCCTTAATGTCCCCCTTGTGTGTGTTTGAATTTTAATAGATAAAATTTCACATACCTACTGAAATGATCTGTAACATTGACTTCCTGCGATCATGTCAGTCAAGTCAATTCCTACTCTCTCTAAGGGTTTTCCTACTGAAGGTAATTCTTGGAAAGGTTGTTGTAATCCTGTTTATTCTTTGAATCTCTGACAAGTTACACATTTTTTTACATAGTTAGAAACGTCAACCTTCAGATTACACCAGTAGAACAATTCTTCAGCCTTCTTTATGGTTTTCTTTTGTCCGAGATGACCAGACTTTTCATGTGTTTGTGATAAAGCTTTCTGTTTTAGACTATGAGGGACTACCAATGTATATTGTATACTGCCATCAGTTGCTTCTTTTACGAGTACATAGTATAGATTCTCATCTTTTAGTGTGAATTGTTCCAAGATAGTTTTGTGATATTTCTTTGTTGGGATTGAACCTCCTTCTAAATACTCAATAATTTCTCTCCACTTTACTTCTCTCTGGCATTTTATAAATTCTTCTGAAGTGAGACCTAGGATAGTGGTGGTTGGACAACGTTGGACTATCCTGACTGGTCGTGAGAGTTAATCTGCCACATAATTGTACTTTCCCTGAACATACTTTATTTCATAGTGGTATTCTTTCATTTCCATGATCCAGCGATTCATTCTAGCTGATTTTGTTTTCCTCTTGAATATACTATTGAGGGGTTGGTGATCAGTTAGGATGGTAAATTTAGTACCCCATAAGTAATGATGGAAGTGGCGGCAAGCTAATACTACTGCTAGAGCTTTTTTATCTGTTGCAGAATACCTGCTTTCAGTTGAGTTTAATTTCTTAGAGAAATAACCAAGAGGTTTAGCCTCGCCATCATTTTGAGTTTGACTTAGGACACCTCCTACCTGAGTATTACTAGCATCAGTTGTGACAATGAATGGTTGGTGAGGTTGGGCACTCACAAGAACAGGGGCCTTAGAGAGATATTCTTTCAGTGATTAAAAAGCAGTTTGACACTGTTCTGTCCATTTAAAAGTTCGGGTTTTTCTGGTGAGATTAGTTAGAGTTGCGGCAATTTTTGCATAGTTAGGGATATGTTTTCTGTAAAACCCTGTCATACCCAAGAATCTCCTGACTTCTTTTACTTTAGTCGGTAGTTTCATTTCAAGAACTGCTTCTACATTCTTTGGGTATGGTTGACTGCCCTCTTCAGTATTCTATAGCCAAGGAAAGTAACTTCATTTTTAGCTATTTCACATTTACTCAGATTTAGTTTAACACCATTTTCCTTTAAGTAAAGTGAAGATCTTTCTCAGTCTTTGAGTAAGTGAAGAAAGATCGGGGGCCCAAATTATGAGGTCGTCCAAGTAATTCTTAATCCAACGTTCCTTTAACAAGGGTGATAGAAGAGCAGCCATGTGACGTGTAAAGACGGCTGGGGAACAACTGAGTCCAAAAGGAAGTCTCCTGAATCTATATAAGGTTACTCCATCACTAAAGGTTGTAAGGTCTCTGCTATTCTCATCCAGGAGGATTTGAAAATAGGCTTCACGCATGTCAAGGGTTGTACACAAATTATGACCAGCTGCTTGGTCTACTAGTTCCTCTAAGCTCGGTAAAGGATAAATATCTGTGGCGAGATGTTTATTCACGTGACAGTAATCTAGACACATTCTTTTACTCTCGTCCGGTTTATTGACCAAAACTATGGGGGAAAGCCAAGCAGATGTTGACTTTTCTATGATTTGTCTGTCCTCCATGTCCTGTAGCATTTCTGCTATTAAGCTTTTTACCTCCTCAGGGTAACGATACCTAGGACCACGGCTAGGGTGTGGATCAGCTACGTTAATTTTTGCTGGAGGTCCTTTCATTAAGCCTAATTCACTTTTGTCTAGGATGAATAATTCATGGTTGTCTAGGATGGCTGATTTCAGTTCTGCCATTTGCTCTCGAGTCAGGTGATTCCATTGTTGTTGTCTTATTAATTCAGTTCTGTCCTACTACTATTTTCTTTAGATTGCACTTGATCATTTTTGGGTAGTAAATCATTGTGAATTTCTAGTGGAGGACGTTCAGATGGTGTTTGGATGGCATTAACTGTTTCAAAATTAAGACTTTCGAATGTTCCTAGTAAAGTTCCTTGTTTAACTTCTTTGACACCTTTTGTGTTGTTCATGAAAGGCAAATAAATATTACTGCTTTCATCTACTTTAGTGAGGAATGGCAAGCTGTTAGGATTTAATTTGGGTTGCGAATGAACTAGAAAGTCTCTCCTGGTTTCTTTGGTACTGGGATAGATAAAAATTGTGTTTGGTAAGGTTCTGTTCTTATAGATTTGGTAAGTCTGATGTCCTTTAATTGGCCATTTTGATCTAGGGTTAGTGGGGTTGCTCTGACTCTTTCTACTTTACTCCTTTGTCTTTTAATGTGACTGATAACATAGGGAGCATTTCCCCATACTATGATGTTTTTGTTTCCGTTCCAAGTAAATGGGGCTCTTGATAGAACGTCAGTACCTAGTAATAGATCTGCATCCAGGTAACTGTTTGGAACTACTGGTAACCATTGTTTATGTACATGATCTTCTCCGACTCCAATTTCTAACCAAACCATGCCAAGAATTCTTAATGGTGATCCAGTGACTCCTTGCAAGTTAGGAAGGGCACGTCTTTTATTTATTTCACACCACATTTTATTTACTGTTCCTTCCATGATAAGGGTGTAACAGCTACCAGTATTAACTACTGCTCTCACGATTTTATTAACAGCTATGCTGATAGTTGGGGGAGGTGTGAGCTTGAGCTACTCATGTGGTCTTTGGTTTTCCTGGGCAATATTTGTTTCCTCGCCAATAACCATACTGTCGACAATCAAAGCAGGAACCTCTAGTAGGTTTCTTCCAACATTCTCTCAGACTATGAGAATGAGAGTGGCAGTGTGAGCAGTAACGCTCAATTTGGGGTTGATGTGGAGAAGTTTGTAATTTCCCAATTTGTTTTGTTAAGTCTTTGATCTGTTTCTTTATTTTGTCGACTTCTGAGGATTCTCTGAATGTAGCATTTGATTGGGATAGATCATTAGGACTTACAGTGTGAGTTTCGGGTTGGATGTCATGTTTGAGTGGATAGTCTTCCTTTTCTGGTTTAATTCTACCTAGTGTAGGTGTATGAGTAGCCTCGAGCCACTGTCGTTCATGTTCTACTCTGTCGACAAATTTATTTAGTGGATAATTCTCATCCAGGAATCCTTCTAGTCTGGCCTTAGCTTCTTGAGGAAGACCTTGCCATACTTTTCTTTTGATAGTTTTGTCACGATTAGGGAGTTTTTCTTTGGCAAATTGTGTTTCTAGTATAGCATAGCGACAGATGAAATTATTAAAAAAACCTGTGGTGATTCAGACCAATCATAACATTTAGAGTCAGTGACTTGCCTTGCTCTATCAAAATTAACTTCTTTATTGAATTGGTTGTTAAGAAGCCCTTTGAGGCTGTCCCAAGTATTACAGTTGTGTAAGGTTTGATGGTTATGAATGAGAGCTGCTATCTCGGTACTAACTCTTCCTTTGGCTATTTGTACTCTCCTGGCATCAATCTCACTGCATTGTTCAACTAGCTCAAAGAAAATCTGGAGCTGGGTAGTTGCATTGAGTCCCTGTAGTTGATGTAGTTCTAATACAGGAATGTCACTGGGTTTAGTTGTCGTTATCTGACGCGGGGGAGTTTGCAAGTTAGCACCTAAACGTTGTAGTACTCGGTTTTGTTGCGCCACTATTTGTTTAAGGCTGTCTATTTCTTTTTCCAACGTACTGATATTATGTTCTTTTTTTCTGTTTTTACTGGACTGGTTTTGAGAGGGTTAGAGTTAGTTTCCTTCATTTGTTCCTCAGAACTTGCCCCCACTGTGAGAATATGGGTTGATCATCCATTTTTCACGACTGGTTGTGGTGAGATGTAGATTACGTAAGTCTTGGGTAGAGGTTCGATCCTCATAAACCTCCGACACAAGAGTATTCTTCAGGCTCCCCTAGACTTATTGACCATCACTCCTCACTCACCAACCTCGTCTTCCCCAGTGAATCCTTTAATTATCTTCTTAAACTTAGACTCAACTCTCATTCTGCCAGCTCCACTCCAATGCACTCCATCACCACTTAACTCTTCTACAAAGCTCACACTGTTAAAATGAATGTTAGTTGTTTTAAGTGATCTCTTGGTTCTGTTGTTTATCCCACTCTGAATTTTCTTTTAAATTTCTGCAGGAATATTTCTAGCACGAATTCTAGGTTCAACTTCTCAAATATACACTACAGACTGGCAATTTGTTTCAATTTCTTGATAAATTTCTTTGATGTGGTTGAAAATTTCTAATGGGTTAGCATCAACATTTATGTCATTACTACCGATCCAAAGGATCGTTAGATCATGTTCCCATTCTAAGACTTTGTTCACACACGTCTTGAAAGAATTTGCTGGCTTTAGCCCCAGGTGCACGGAAAATTCTAATTTCAGTGTTTGGGAACTCAAAATTTTTAGGAATTTGACTGTGTCCCACAAAAAAAATTTTCCACATTATTCGTGAATAACACACACTCCCAGTGAATTACAACAACTGTATATCCCACCGCTGCCACCAGTGTAATGCTCCTCCGCCCACCCCTGTGTGCTACTCGAAAGCCAGGAGTTCTTTATTATTTATTTATTTATTTATTTATTTCTCAAATAGTTGGTGAGGAAATATCCACACTCGCTGATTTATGGTCTTTATTTTTCCTTCACTTGTGGTAGCGTTAATACTAATTCACATGTCATTCATATCACATCAGGTAGCGTAAAGTATCCTTTTAGCAGCGTTGAAGATTTCATTACAATAGTATAAATACTGGCCGAAGTAATCACTTGACATACTTCACACATTCGCCAATAACAATAATGGGCATTAGTGTTTGGATATTACATGAGTGTACAGTCTCATTCACCTGGCGAGGATGGTATTATTCACGCACGTGACTTGAAAACTAATTCGCTGGTGCTTACATAAGAATAAACAATCTCCTTATTACATTTTCCTATAACCCTGGTATAACACAGCCTAATCAGCATTCCAAGGACCGAAGCAGGTGGTTTCGTCCCCGTATGATAACGAGAAATACTGTACAACCTTAATAATCTGTGAACTAAACTCTCTCTCTCTCTCTCTCTCTCTCTCTCTCTCTCTCTCTCTCTCTCTCTCTCTCTCTCTCTCTCTCTCTCTCTCTCTCTCTCTACTACAACACCAAATAATTTTGATATAGTAAGTACCTGACATGAGACATGTCTTGGTATAAATGTGGCAGTGTCAGAGGGAGGGAAATCCCTGGAAAGGGCAATCCCTAAACGTTCAGTTCAAAATGGTCAGACCACAGTTCCACTGTCTGGGAAGAGGGTGGGGGGAGTAAGGCAGTTTATATAAGCCCGGGTGCGAGATTTCAGCGTCAGAGCCAAACTGACATCGTTGTCCACAGGTACGCTCGTCAAAGCCCGAAACCCTGGATTGTGTAGAGGGGGTTCATATGAAAATAACCATTTTTGTATCTTTATGTATAATTATTTGTGTGAACCTAACTGACATCGTTATCCAGAGAGAGAAGAAGGATGTAAATTTCCCTTTGCCAGTTAGTTATTACTATTATTATTATTATTATTATTATTATTATTATTATTATTATTATTATTATTATCATTTTTTTTTTGTAGGGGTGGTGAAACAAAATTTAGAATGTAAACAGACTAGGGTAAATTGGCTCTGATAAGGTAGTAGTAAAACACCAGTGTTACACACATAATTGAATGTAACACATATACAACTACGATTTTTTTTACCAGAAATTAAGGTAAACCTCCTGGGGCACCAATTAGTTGTTATAACATATTCATTTTAATTATATTATTATGAACTGATTAGTTACCATTGTTCCCGGTATAGGAGTCCCACAACTCCAAGCTAACATAACTAATTTCTAGAAAATCATTGTGAATCAGGAGAGAAAAAAATATTTTGAAAATTATTTGTTATTTAGAAGCTACATCAATAAAACTTAATCTGGCTGTCATGGAGTTTTCCAGTGCCTTATAGACCTCCGGCTAAAACGCTACCATATAAAGCAAGGTAAGAATTATTTTGTGGAAACCATGACTGGTGTCAGCTAATCTAATATTTCCATATCTATTAACGACAGCTAAATGAAAACTAAATTGAACGATAAACTAAATGAAAGCAAAAGTAATTCAATACCAACTTTAAATAAATACCTTCAAAATTTAAATGAAACTTTTAATTCAAACAAGAAACATCAATCAACCTTAGCTCTACCCACTTCGTGACATTGGTGGCTTAGAGGTGGGATAAATTTCTTACCTGGAGTGAGGCACCCTTAGGTGGGAAATGGAAAGACTTAGTTTTGTGAGTCAGTTGCCCCATGATTTGGATGTGCCAGGGACTGAAGTAACCATTTATAAAGTACCAAGAACTAAAGCCTGTCCCTTTATTTATAATAATAGGCTATAAGGGTTACTAAATTGAACCCAGGAATGTGTACATCACTGGTGTTGTTAGATCCAAATGTCATCTGATGTTGTATCTTTTACTGAAGAAGGGAAATAATGATTTGTGACAAAATTGCTCAGTGCATAAGTGAATATTTTTAGTATAATGAATCAGAGTAAAAGGACAGTAGTGATGGCTATGTTACCCGATAACTTACTGCTGACCACATCACAGTAACTAAAAGGATTTGAATCCTTGCTGGGAACTTACCCATTACTATAATTATCACTAATTAAATGATCACTAATTAAAATTAGTCCCACTGAATCAAACTTCATGAAGTTTGCTGCCGTAATCGACTCAACGTCTTCTTCACTCCCAAGTGGCCACTTCCGACGCCTTCGTGTGCCTCCTGCAACATCCTTGCCCTTAACCTCTTAGGCATCAACTGTCTGCCAGAAGCGTATACATCCATCAGCTGTTATCCACTTCTTCAGAAGCACTCCTCCACCAAGCCGTAGACTCTTCCACTGAGCCCAGTAGTGCTTGGTAGCTGGATTTAAAGCTGCAACTTCCTCCCAGGCTGGTTTGTTGGTGTCCTGCCCCATTAACTTAAGAATGGGGCCAATGTCTGGGTTTTCGCGCTGAGCCTCCTCCAGATGCTCATAGCTGCCTGTCATATCTGCCTGCACCACAGTCCAGCGACACTTCTCTACACGCTCTTCCTTAGAGCTGAAGTGCTGACGGGCTCACAGGGTCGATGGCTAAGACTGTCTACATTGTTGTGCACCCTGCCAGGTCGGTGCTCCATCCATTGTGTTGCTCCAGCTTTCCAATCCATCGTGCTAGCTGCCCTTCTGGATTTTTCATTGTCTTGAGCCATCTCAGCACTGCATGGTCAATTCTCACTGTGAACTGAGCGCCATACAGGCATCGGTGAAAGGGGTCTAAACTTCACCACAGCTAACAACTCCTTCGCTCGTAAATGTGACAGGTACATTACAGAAGGCAAAACTCATAACACGGAACTGCCAGAGGCCTCTACCAAACGTAAAGGCTGTCTTCTTGTCTTCTTCAGCCATTTCAACTTGGTGGTAACCCAACTTCAGGTCTAGCGTCGAGAATCACTTCACTTCTGCCAGTGCATCCAAGGTGTCATCAACACAAGGTAAAGGGTATGAGTCCTTCACCGTCACCTCGTTCACAGCCCTGTAGTCCACACAGCACCTTGTCGAGCCATCCTTCTTTTTTACCAGGACTACGGTTGATGACCAAGGGCTGCTTGATTTCTCCACCAGTCCCTGCTTGATAACCTTACCCACTGTCTTTTTCCATCTCCTGACGCTGGACAGGGGCAACTCTCCTGGGTGGTTGTTTGATGGGTGAATGGTTGCCAGTGTTGATGTGATGCTTGACCAGATTCGTGCGCCCCAAGTCCAAGTCACCTGACGAGAAGACATCAGCGCTCTTCTGCAGCAATTTCCCCAGATGAACTGCCTGCTCCTTGTCTAGGCACACTATACTCCTGTTCCGCAGGTCCTCCATGTGTGCTGACAAGCCATGGGTAACTGCCATCTCCTTGAAGCCTCAGCCTGACGCCTCATATGCCAACTCCACAGCCCTGCAGCCTCCCACCGCAGCTCCAGCTGGTATCCACCGCTCCTCATCGCCCAGATTAGCGACCAGTACACGTACTTACGTCTTCCAATGTCTTTCCGACCAGCAGTCCACTCTGCAACTGGGAAAGGGGTGAGGACTCCACCAAACAGACTTCATTTTCCATATCACGACTCAGTCTGCAACTCACCCAAATCTCTATCCTCGGTGGCACACAGGTAGTCTTGGCAGCTAGCACCTGGGTGCTGGCATTCGCCTTCAGCAGCGGCACCTCCATCCCCTGGACCTCCATGCGCATCTCTCCAAAGTCCAAACAGGCATGGCTCTCCAAAAGATAGTCCAGACCCAGCAAGCACGGGTCATCAATGTCTGCCACATACACAGGCAGCTCTTGCTCCACTGGACCAACCCGTATACTGGCCTCCACTAGAGCTCGTTCTCTTTGCTGCTGTATCCGCTGTGAGCCGGCATGCCTTCCCGTCGACCGCACTCTCCACCTGCACGCTGTGGGCGGCTGCCTGATGACATCTTACCGGGAGACAGGCCTGCGTGGCACCAGCTGGTTGCGGCCCCCTTCCCCAGCCGGCTGCTGTTTCCCACATCCACTGTCTTGCCCCTCTTCGCTTTCTCAGGACAAGAATGGGAGAGGTGGCCTAGCTTGCCACATTCCCAGCAACAGGGCTGGTACACATACTGCCCTCCTTGCTCTGCAGATTGGGACTGTGGGGAGGTGGGCGTCTCTGGGCAGTCTTACTGCTTGTGACCCGGTTCGGTACACGACCAGCACTGTCCGCGGAACTGCCTTGTGTGGGTCTTCTTGGGTCTGCTCTTTGACTGCACCTAGAATGCAGTTCCATCTTCATGTCCCCCTTGGGCCTGCCAGAGCTAGTCTTGATAAACGACTCAAACTCCAGGGCGCGTGCTAGGCCCTCCTGCAGGTCACCCACGTGTGCCTGCTTCACGTAGATCTTCAACTGGGGGTCCTCCAGTGCGTCCACGAACTGGTCCCTCAGCAGCACTACCGTCAGCTCCTCGGAAGCCCCTGGGTACGCCTTACGCACCAGATGCTCTAAGTCCTGAGCCAGCTGCTGCAGAGTCTCTCCCCGAGCTCTGACTCTGGCCCGGAACCGAGCCCGGAGCACTGAGGCTTATGTCTTACTATGCTCCTCCTGTAGCCATGAGGAGAGGGAGGATGAGTGTAAGGCGATAGCACGGGAAACACAGGTGAGGTGGGATGAGGAGGGGCCCGTGGCAGCGAGGGATGGGAGCATGCCAGCCTGGCTGGCTGGTCCACGCTCGGCTACGCCATCTGCCTCGCCGTCGCAAGCTCATCTCCCAGTCCCCTAATGATACTCTTACCATTTCATTCACTCCCTTCTTCTTCTTCCTCTTGTTGGTTTCTTCTTCCCTGTTAGCTCTCTCACCTTTTCATACATAAGACTCTGATTTACATTTGCAATTTGTTCTATATCTTTACATTTTTCGTTCAGCCATTCTTCTTTTCTTTGTTTGCACTTCGTTTTTATTTCCCTATCCAACTCAATATACCTTTCGCGATTGTCTTTGTACAGTCTTCTTTCGTCTATAAGCTCCAAAATTTCGGGTGTCATCCATTTCTGTCTTGCTATTTTTCTTGTTTTAGGTACGATATCTTTTGTTGCTCCCACTAATGCGTCTTGTAAGGTTCCCCACTTCTCGATCCCTTCTGATTCTTCTACTAAGGACAACATTTCAAATCTGTTCCTAACCTCTACTTCAAACTTTGACTTTATCTCATCCTTCAGTAGTGTACTCCATTCTCTTCTTGGGACTTGTTTCTTCTTCTACATTCTTTTCAATTTTACTCTCATGTTTGCAATTACTGGAACATGATAATTTTCCTGTCCACAGTCTGCATTAGGATATGTTTTACATTGGTATATTGAATTTCTATATCTCTGGTTTATTGATATATAATCGATTTGGTTTTTTGTCACTCCTCCAGGGCTTTTCCAAGTCCATAAGTGTCTAGGGTGATGTTGAAAATACGTGTTTGCAATAGTCTGGGCCTCCACACTACACCACTCCACCCATCTATCGCCACTTTAATTTCTTTCTCCAAGGCCAAAAGGTCCAACTACTTTTCATGTCTACCTCTTCCAACTTTAGCATTTATATCACCCATTACTATTGTTATATCATGTGCTTTGCGGTGGCTCTTAACTTGAGTTAGCATTTCGTAGAATTCCTCAATTTCCTCTCTCTCTCTCTCTCTCTCTCTCTCTCTCTCTCTCTCTCTCTCTCCATTGTGAATTTCGTTCAAATGTGATAGGTTTCCTTTTAGATATGATATTTCCTTTAAACTGAGTTGTTATATTTTTATTCTTGAGTTACAACTTTTTTTTCCACACCACCATCGAGGTAAAAGTCAAGGCACGTTGTTGGCTTTCTTTGTTCGGGCAACAACTCTTGAGGGATCAAGTAAGGATCCCCTATTAGCCTTTTCTTCCAAAAAAAATATTTATTTACTGATTAAATAAGCTCTTTTTCTCGGCTATGGAGGTGAAGAGAGCGAGCGGGATAGCTTCCACCTTAGCTGACGGCGCGAGAGGAAGTGACCATGGAGTAACATGGTCATTTTGACCTTGTGACCTCATTCGGTCACCCATGGAGACGTGACAACGCCTGGAGGAATCGTTGCCAATATTGTGGTGTTTAATAAGCTCTTTTTCTCGGCTATGGAGGTGACGAGAGCGAGCGGGATAGCTTCCACCTTAGCTGACGGCGCGAGAGGAAGTGACCATGGAGTAACATGGTCATTTTGACCTTGTGACCTCATTCGGTCACCCATGGAGACGTGACAACGCCTGGAGGAATCGTTGCCAATATTGTGGTGTTTGCAAAAAAACAATGCATCATAAAAAATAAAAAAATATTACACGCCTTTTTTTTAGAGCATCACAGTATATGTATACTACAACACCATTTAGTTTTGAGGTAGGAAGTACCTAACATGAGGTGTGCCTTGGCACGCCGCAGGCCTAGGAATCCCGCCTAAACGCTCAATTTAAAATGGTCAGACCATAGTAAAACTTGCTGCATGGTACTGTACATACAGCAGTTATGAAATGAAGTGTCAAAGCATCTCTTTGCTGGTATTACCCACAATATTCTCTCTCTCTCTTCATTGCGAAAGTATTTAATGAATATATGAAGCAAGACTGATAGAAGTGGCACCGGCAAGGCGGCGCATGGAGATTGTGGCTACTTTCAACACGATCCCTACTGCACTGGTGCCACCTGTTGGTGGCGCAGTGTGTGTGTGTGTGTGTGTGTGTGTGTGTGTGTGTGTGTGTGTGTGTGTGTGTGTGTGTGTGTGTGTGTGTTTCTTTCTATAAGAACTCGTGTAACCGAGAAAAAAAAAAATGTGAATAATGATTCAGTGTCCTCGCATAGGGAAGTGATATATATATATATATATATATATATATATATATATATATATATATATATATATATATATATATATATATATATATATATATATATATATATATATATATATATATATATATATATATATATATATATATATATATATATATATATATATATATATATATATATATATATATAAGCAGATATGAATAGAAATTATGGATGTATATTGTAAAAGAAAATTTCATAAATACTCGAGTTGATGGAAGGAAGTGGTGATCTGACTTGCGTCCCTTGAGATTTCAGAGCTGGAGCTAGGCTGCCTCACCACCTTTGCTTTTCTCCTTCCTTACCTTCTTCCACCCGCATCTCTCTCTCTCTCTCTCTCTCTCTCTCTCTCTCTCTCTCTCTCTCTCTCTCTCTCTCTCTCTCTCTCTCTCTCTCTCTCTCTCTCTCTCTCTCTCTCTCTCACACACACACACACACACACACACACACACACACACACACAGAGAGAGAGAGAGAGAGAGAGAGAGAGAGAAGGAGAGTGTGAGAGAGAGAGAGAGAGAGAGAGAGAGAGAGAGAGAGAGAGATTAACGATCTTAACAGCTGAGAAAGAGACATGGCAGGTCACCAGCCTCGCCCTAGACACACACACGGTCTCTCTCTCTCTCTCTCTTTTTTTTTTTTTTATTTAAACAAAAATTTACATCAGGCTTAAAACAACACGTTTTTTATGCTGTTATTTGAAAAGCCTATACTTAAATGTAAAGAAGAAAATATATACAAAAAGCGAACTCATCCTACTATATATATATATATATATATATATATATATATATATATATATATATATATATATATATATATATATATATATATATATATATATATACACACATGATTAACACAGCACTAGTGTGGGAGGTTGTGTTTTTCGCCACCTGTGTGCAGCCACTTTCACTTGCTGGAGTGTCATTGTTTGTGTATCACTCGTGGCTGCCGTAAACACATTCCACAGTCTGGAGGTTCTGGCTGTGTAAGAGCGCTGGTGCTGCCTCGAGTAAGATCGAGGCACTTGCACCAGCATGTCACTGGAGGTGGTGGTCCTGGACTCCCTCTGGACAGCTCGTGGTGGGAGCCTTAGCGAGCTGAGATGAGGGACCTCCAGAACCCGGGCCTTGTGCTGGACCACCAGCGCCGACACGTCCCGCCGATGCTCCAGCGACGTGACTCCGGTCTGCTCCTCCTGCTGCTGCTGCTGCTGCTGTCCGTCCATCCCCACCAAGCGCAGGGCACGGCGTTGCACAGCTTCCAGTCTCTGCAAGTGGGTGGGGGCACTCGACATCCAGGACAAGGCACTGTACTCCATACAAGGCCGTATCTGAGCCTTGTACAGTGTGAGGATGCCCCGGGAGTCGAGGTTTCCTGACATCCGACGCAGTGCAGAGACTCGCTGGGAGACCTGGTGGGCAACAGCAGCAACATGGCGGTCAAAGCGCAGGCCATAGTCCACTGTCACTCCCAGCAACTTGACGTGTTCCTGGAGGGGAAGTGTCTGGCCTTCAAAAATCAGACAGCCTGAGACGGCTGGGGAGGCAGCTGAGGACCGTGAGATGACCATGGCCTGCGTCTTTTCTGGTGCGAAGCTGACTTGCCACGCCTCTCCCCACTCCATCACCAGCCTGAGCTGCCTATTCAGGTCTCTAACGGCTCGCTGACTGTCGGAGCGGCAGTAGGAGCGGGAGAGACTGCAGTCGTCGGCGTATGCAAGCAGAGTCGGTATTTGCCGCAGGAGGTCATTGATGTATATGTTCCACAGGATCGGGCCCAACACTGAACCCTGTGGAACTGAGGCCTGTATAGGTAACGGCTGGGATGCCTGTCCATTGATGACTACCCGGAGGGTTCTCCCCTGGAGGTAGTCCTCGAGCAGTGCAAGGAGGTTGCCCTGGATACCCTTGGCGCAAAGCTTTTTTACAAGCCCCGCGTGCCAGACCCTATCAAAGGCCCCAGCAATGTCCAGGGCCACCACAAGAGTATCCAGACCTTCGTCCAGGGCATCCTGCCAGCCTTGGGAGAGGAGGGTGAGGAGGTCCGCTGTTGAGCGGCCAGGCCGGAAGCCGAACTGTCTGTCTGAGAGGAGGCGGTGCTCACTCAGGTGATGACAGATGACACCTGCCACTACCTGCTCCAGCAACTTGCCCACCGCGGAGAGCAGCGAGATGGGTCTGTAGTTGCTGGGCTCAGACTTTGAGTTCTTCTTGTGGGCTGGTACCACTCGCGCCTCCTTCCATATAGAGGGCCATCTGTGCTCCATCAGGCAGGCCCTAAAGACGCTGGTGAGAGGACCTGACAGCTCACTGGCGCAGCGTTTGAGGAGCCGCGGGCTGATGTCGTCCGGGCCGGTGGCTTTGTTCTCCTCTACTTCCCTCATTAGCCGCTCCACCTGTTCACGTGTCACCTGAACATCGGCGACGGTGTGGTCTGTTTCCTGAGGGAGGTGAGGTGGACGTCTATCCGGATCAGTGACTGACATCTTCTCTGCGAAAAACTCAGCGAGTAGAGAAGCCTTGTCCTCACTGCTGGTGGCTGTTGTCCCGTCCAGCCTTGTTAGTGGAGGAACAGTGTCGCGGCGGCCTGTTCCTTGCTGCTCCTTGACAAGCCTCCACCAGGTCTTGTGGCCAACCCCTGAGCCACAGAGCTTTCGCCTTATGTCCTCTCGCTGCTGCCGTCTCGCCCACCTGCAGGTAGCTGTCACCCGTCTACACGCCACATGATGTTGGGCCCAGTTGTAGTGTGTTGGACGACGTTTGTACCTCACCCAGGCTTCGTGTTTAGCCTCAGCGGCCGCTCGGCATCGGTAACCAAACCAAGCAGGGTCACTAGGCCTAACGAGGTACCTTCTGCTGGGGACGTGTTGCTGCTGGAGGGCAAGGAGCTTGGTGGTGAGGGCACGGGCCTTTTCCTCCGCTTTGCCTATCAGTAGGGCGTCCCAGTCCAAGCGAACGATGTCGTGTCTCAGGGATGCCCAGTCAGCCTGCTCCCACAGCCAGATAGTGCGCGGGGCGGTGGCCTCCCTCGCTATATCCAGCTTGACTGACGCGTGCCAGCACGGCATGGTGGTCGGAGGTGCCCACCGTCCCCAGTTGATGGCAGACGATGCTGGAGTGAGGGAGATCTGTTAGCACAGGGTCCAGCGACCCTCCCCTCTCATGTATAGGGAAGGACACGTGGTTCGTCAGACCCTGCACCATCAGGAGGCTGTTAAAGGCATCCTGCTCCAGGTGGAAGTTTAGATCCCCCAGAATCATGACGTGGGAACGATGAACGTGAACGATGAACGGCGAACGTGAGGGGTCTTCGCACCAACCTTGGTGACCTCACCCACAACTTTGTCCTCCGACACAACGCGGACATTGTTGCCGTCACGGAAACGTGGCTCAGTGGTGAGGTGGAGCCGACGTTTGGCAACATCCCGGGCTACACAAAGTAGGTGAGGAAGGACCGTGAGCATAGAGTGGGCGGAGGTGTGGCTGCCTGCTTCAAACACGGCCTCCAAACTCAAAAAATTGACGTCGTGCTGCCTGAAGGAATGGAGGCGCTGTTCTTCAGAGTGGTGATAAATGACAACACAGGACTCCTCCTGTGTGTCATGTACCGTCCCCCAAGGCAAAGACGTTCAGCGTTGGATTTTCTGACGGAGGAACTGGACACTATGCTACAGCGGCACAAGTGTTCCCACGTAATGATTCTGGGGGATCTAAACTTCCACCTGGAGCAGGATGCCTTTAACAGCCTCCTGATGGTGCAGGGTCTGACGAACCACGTGTCCTTCCCTACACATGAGAGGGGAGGGTCGCTGGACCCTGTGCTAACAGATCTCCCTCACTCCAGCATCGTCTGCCATCAACTGGGGACGGTGGGCACCTCCGACCACCATGCCGTGCTGGCACGCGTCAGTCAAGCTGGATATAGCGAGGGAGGCCGCCGCCCCGCGCACTATCTGGCTGTGGGAGCAGGCTGACTGGGCATCCCTGAGACACGACATCGTTCACGACTCTCTCTCTCTCTCTCTCTCTCTCTCTCTCTCATACAGGCAAACAGATTCACTCAAGAAGGAAGAAAAACAGGAAGAGAGAGACAGTATACACACACACACGAGAGAGAGAGAGAGAGAGAGAGAGAGAGAGAGAGAGAGAGAGAGAGAGAGAGAGAGAGAATGTGGGTGGAAAAGGGTAAAGAAGGAGGAAAGCAAAGGTGATGAGGCAGCCTAGCCCCAGCTCTGAAATCTCAAGGGACGCAAGTCAGATCACCACTTCCCTCCATCAGCTGGAGTATTTATGAATTTTTCTTTTATAATATACATTCATAAATTCTATTCATACTTCTAGTGATCTAGGTGGAAGCCGCCAGGAATATGAGAAGAGAAAACCGACAGGTAACCGTCAGCAGTTGCAAGTCCTTTAATCTCTTAACTCGCCAGAGATAGAGAAGAGAAAACCGACAGGTAACCGTCAGCAGTTGCAAGTCCTTTAATCTCTTAACTCGCCAGAGATAGAGAAGAGAAAACCGACAGGTAACCGTCAGCAGTTGCAAGTCCTTTAATCTCTTAACTCTTTTTGTTCACCAGCTAAGGTTGTATTTTTAGCCACTTGTTAGACTGGTTAAACTCTCTCTTACTTTATTTAACAAAAACATGAACATGTACACAAGAAATACTGAACATAAAAAAATGATTTACATAAAGATATGGGCAAAGAGAGTGAATGTGTGTGTGTATGTCTGTGTGAAGAAAGGAGTAATATGATGTATAGAAAAGACGTGTAACGTATGTGTCGAAAAGCGTGCACAGAATGTGTATGTATAAAAAAATGAGGAAGAAGAGATGAAAGACGAAAAATCTGTGCAGTAGAAAGAGAACGGGAGGCTGAAAACATATAAGAGAAAACGGAGTGCTTGGAGCGGTGACTTGTGTTTACATATTACTGGTTCTGAGAAGCGCGTAAGCTTTAGTGTACCCTGAATATGAGAGAAAATGGGATATTTCTATGGCTGACTAGATTATTTGCTACATAACTTCCCCCGAGTGAGGAGGCACGACGAACGATACGTGCTGCTTAGCTGTGGCGCGTGGTGCTGAAGGCGTGGCCGGCGATGTCGGGTCGTGAGGTGCCGTCGGGGTGTGCAGGATGTAGGCGGGCTTGACTCGGTCTATGGCTATGACGTCGGAAGAGCCGTTTCTGTTGATGGTGATGTTTTTCCTCGTCCTGCGGAGGACCTCGAAGGGGCCTTCGTAGGGGCGCTGTAGTGGTTTACGGACAGCGTCAACCCTGACGAAGACGTGTGTGCAGTCTTCGAGGTCCTGGCTGACGAAGGTCTTGGCGGGGTGCGTGCGAGGTTGCACCGGCTGCAGGCTTCTCATCGACTCCTTAAGACTGCTGGCGAAGTCTTGGACGCTGCAGGGGCCGGCGTCGGGTGAGCTGGTAAGGAGCTCGCCAGGGAGTCGAAGAGTGGTGCCGTATACGAGCTCGGCAGAAGAGTGGTGAAGGTCCTGCTTGAGGGACGTTCGGATGCCGAGGAGGACGAGGGGTAAGGTGGCGTTCCACTTCTCGCGTTGGTCGCTGGAAGCCATCAGTGACGACTTCAGCTGGCGGTGGAAACGTTCCACTGTAGCGTTGGCCTGAGGATGGTAGCTGGCAGTCCTGTATCGTCGAATGCCGAGTAGTGTCATCAGTTTGTTCCAGACACTGGACTCAAACTGGCCGCCGCGGTCAGAAGTGAGGCTGACAGGAACACCGAAGCGTGAGATCCACGTGCTGATAAAGGCACGTGCAACGGTGTCAGTGGAGATGTCAGTCAGTGGTGCAGCTTCTGGCCAGCGAGTGAAGCGGTCGACACAGGTGAGGATGTAGCGGTAGCCGTCGGAGTGAGGAAGAGGGCCAACGAGGTCGATATGGACGTGTTCGAAGCGTGTGGAGACTGGCGTGAAGGTGGCTGTAGGGGAGCGTGTGTGTCGCGTCACCTTGGAGGCCTGACAGGTGGTGCACCTACGTGTCCAGTCTCTCACGTCCTTGTTGATGGCGGTCCAGATGAATCGGGACGTCATCATGTGTTGTGAAGCTCTGATGCCAGGATGTGAGAGGTCGTGCAGCTGACGGAAGAGTGGATACCTGTGCCGTTGAGGCAGGTATGGTCTGACGGTGTTGGTCGAGACGTCAGCGTAGATGTGCACTTGAGTGCCTGGTAGCTGTACTCTCTTCATCTGTAGTGCGGTGTTTTCTTTTAGTTGCTGCAGCTCGGCGTCGTCGGCCTGATCGGCAGCAATGGCGGCGTAATCGATGAGAGAGGTAGATGTGGCACAGATGTTGCGTGACAGGGCATCGGCTGGGGCGTTATCTTCACCTTTCATGTAACGGAGGTCCGTGGTGAACTGAGAGATGAAGTCTACGTGGCGCAGTTGACGTGGTGAGTAGGATGACTTGTTCTTGATGAAGGTGCTCGTCAGCGGCTTGTGGTCAGTGTAGATATGAAACTGACGTCCTTCGACAAAGTACTGAAAGTGCTTCAATGCCTTGTAGATGGCGAGGAGCTCTTTGTCGAAGGCGCTGTACTTCTTCTCGGCAGTGTTGAGTTTCTTGGAGAAGAAGGCGACGGGTTTCCAGGCACCGTCGATGTGTTGCTGTAGCACTGCTCCAACTCCGGTGTCTGAGGCGTCCGTGGCGATGGAAGTAGGGGCGTCTGGGGCAGGGATACTGAGCGCTGTGGATGTGAGCGCCTTCCGGGCAGCGAGGAAAGCGTCCTCAGCTGCGGGCGTCCAGGCAAGGGTGACGGACTGGCCTCGTTTGGCTGGCTTCACTAAGGCGTAGAGAGGCTGGAGGAGGAGTGCGCATCGGGGAATGAACCTGTTGTAATAGTTCAGCATCCCGAGGAACTGCTTCAACTGGCGCTGAGTTGTTGGCTTCGGGAAGTTCTGGATGGCAGTACAGCGACTTGCAGTTGGGGTGAAGCCTGAGGAGGACACAGTGTGGCTGAGGAAGTCGACTGAAGGCACGCCGAACACGGACTTGTCGGCGTTGACCTGGATGCCGTAGTCCTTCAGACGAGTGAAGACTTGCTCGAGGTGTTGGCGATGAGCAGCGTCGTCTGGGCTGGCAACAAGAATGTCGTCGACGTAAGTGAAGCAG
Organism: Scylla paramamosain; assembly: GCF_035594125.1. Classification (NCBI taxonomy): domain Eukaryota; kingdom Metazoa; phylum Arthropoda; class Malacostraca; order Decapoda; family Portunidae; genus Scylla; species Scylla paramamosain. The sequence continues at coordinate 5,572,486 of NC_087168.1, forward strand.
AACTGCAGTCCTCGCAAAACTTCGTCCATGAAGCGCTGGAATGTTTGAGCAGCGTTCTTGAGACCGAAGGGCATCCTAGTGTATTCATATAGTCCGAAGGGCGTGATTATGGCCGTCTTCGGGATGTCCTCGGGGTTGATGGGGATCTGATGGAAGGCCTTTACGAGGTCGATCCTGGAGAAAATTGTAGAGCCGTGCAGTTGTGATGAAAACTCCTGAATGTTAGGCACTGGATACCTGGCCATCTCGGTGCAGGAGTTTAGTGCTCTGTAGTCCCCGCAAGGGCGTATGTCACCGTTTTTCTTGGGGACGACGTGAAGCGCAGACGACCAGTTGCTGGAGCTTGGGCGGATGATGCCTTGCTGCATCAGAGACTCAAACTCGGCCCTGACCTGTTTGTAGCGTTCTGGTGCTAAGCGACGAGCCTTGGCGAAAACAGGTGGTCCGGTGGTCTCTATGTAGTGCAGGACGTGATGTTTCACTGGCTGCGTGGCTGAGTATGGCTGTGTTAGTGTTGGGAAACCCTTGAGGATGGCGGCGAAGGGGTTATCTCGGCAGACTGCGGAGATTCCGGTGCTCTCGCCAGGTGCCGTTCGGCCACGGGTCCGCAGGGAAGTGAGACGATCCAGCAGCGTGCCGTGCGTCAAGTCGACTAAGAGGTCGTGGTGGCGTAGGAAATCGGCGCCTAGGATGGGTTGGGTCACAGCTGCCACGTAAAAGGTCCAGTCGAAGGAGCGGCGGAGGTTGAGTTCGATGTGTAGTGTCTGCCGCGCGTACACAGGGATTTTCGAGGCGTTGGCTGCATAGAGGTGCGTGGTTACAGGCAACCTCTTCTGGCTGTCTGTGGCAGGCAGGACACTGACCTCAGCGCCGGTGTCGACGAGGAACTTAATTCCGGTGCGTCGGTCGTAGACGTGAAGTAGCTGTGACTTGGGCTGGCGGATCGTACGCGCCGTGAACGTCCGCCCGTTTAGTTTGACGCCGGGGTGGTGTTGTAAGTGCAGGGTTGGGTGCACTTAATGGCCTCGCTACCGAACCTGCTGTGGTAGTAGCAGACGCCCGGGGTGCGTGTAGTGCTACGCGACCGAGAGCGGTAGCGAGGGCGTCGAGGTGACGGTGGGCGGCGACGCTGGCGGGTATTTAGCTGTTCCTGCATCGCGCTGACCTGCAGGACCAGCTGCGACACAATGTGGGTGAGTTGCTGGACGTCTGCTGTGTTAGTGACAGTGGCGACTGAAGACGGTGGCGTTGCCGACGGAACTGTCGACATATAGTCGTCAGCCAGCTGCGCGAGGTCTGCTAGGTCGAGCTTATCTTTCACGCTGAATAAGCTGCTCTGTAGTGCTGGAGGAAGTCGCTGATAAAAGAGGTGGGCGAACATGGTCTTGTCCATTGTGTTGGGCTGATCGCCCAACAACCTCTTCATCCGCCTAAGCAGGTCTGATGGCTTTTCATTCCCCAGCTCCTCCTTCTTTAGTAGCTCTTGCAAGCGTGTCGACACCGACGACGCAAGGCGTTTGAGGACGGCTTGCTTGAGGTCGTCGTAGGGATTGTCCGAAGAGGGGGCTTTCGCGATGGCGTCCGAGACTTGCAAGAGGACCTCGGGTGGCAGGAGAGTGCAGGCGTGAGTGAACTGTTTCAAGGCCTCAGTGATGTTGTTTGCCTTGAAGTTCAGCTCCAAGATGGTAAACCACATGTTGGGGTCGTGGCTGTTGAAGGCTGGAGCCCTGAAGGGGGGAGCTGGGGAGGCGGTGTCCGGTGGAGCCATGGCCGTTTCTTGTTGCTGGCGTGCGATGGGGCCTGGTGGCTTGTTATGCGAGTCGTGGAGCAGGGTGTAGTGACGCCTGTCGGCGAGGCGCGGGCTCCTCCGGCGCCAGGTGCCAGTGAGAGGTGGCAAGGGACGCCTGCTGGGCGCCACTGTGCAGTGATGGTCCTAGGCACGTACTTTACCGCACTCGCACTTACGGCTTGGAACGCACTGCCGTGAACGAAGTGTGTAGTCTGTGTGTGTGTGTGTGTGTGCGTGTATGTGTAGGTGTTGGTGTCTGGCACACGGGGGTTGGTACGCGCTGATGCACACTAGGGAGTTTTCTAGGGGCAGGGGTTAACACACACAGGGGGAGGGTGGACGACGGGGGAGAGGGGAGGGACAGTCGAGAGCACTAACACTTTGGTGGGGGAACGTTGCAGGGAACGCCGCCCTGTTGTCGAGCGGAAGACGGGAGTACCGGTGCAGGGGGCGCCGCCCTGTTGTAGAGAAGCGAAATCAGGGCCAGTGGGGTCACGGCCGGGTGGCGGTGACCGTGCGTGGTGAGCCGGAGAGGTGTTGCTGCTGCTGTGGTGGTGATGGAGGCTGGGCAGCAGGTGTGGCAGGGGTGGCAGGTGACCAGGCAGCAGGTGGAGTTGGCGCGGTGGGTCACGGCAGCAGGAGAGGGAGTGACCTGGTGGCGGTGGTGAGGCGGCAGGTGAGCGTGGCCTCAGTGGCCTGGTTGGCTGGCGAGGCGTGGTGAGTCACAGCTGCGAGAGAGGGTGGCTGGTGACTGGTGATGCAGCGGCGGTGACCACGGCTGCCGGGCTGGGTGACGGTGTGTGTGTGTCACGTGGCGGCTGGCCGGGCTGGGTGGCGTCGGTAGGTCACGGCTGGGCCAGGCTGGGTGGCGGTTTGGCCGTGGTGGTCCGTGTCAGGCGGGGGCTGACCTGGGCTAGGTACCTATAGCTGTGGCGACGCTATAGTGCTAAAGAACCTGGGACACAGCATTGGTGGAGCTGGCCACTACGGTCTAACTCCGAGTCACCATTTCTAGTGATCTAGGTGGAAGCCGCCAAGAATATGAGAAGAGAAAACCGACAGGTAACCGTCAGCAGTTGCAAGTCCTTTAATCTCTTAACTCGCCAGAGATAGAGAAGAGAAAACCGACAGGTAACCGTCAGCAGTTGCAAGTCCTTTAATCTCTTAACTCTTTTTGTTCACCAGCTAAGGTTGTATTTATAGCCACTTGTTAGACTGATTAAACTCTCTCTTACTTTATTTAACAAAAACATGAACATGTACACAAGAAATACTGAACATAAAAAAATGATTTACATAAAGATATGGGCAAAGAGAGTGAATGTGTGTGTGTATGTCTGTGTGAAGAAAGGAGTAATATGATGTATAGAAAAGACGTGTAACGTATGTGTCGAAAAGCGTGCACAGAATGTGTATGTATAAAAAAATGAGGAAGAAGAGATGAAAGACGAAAAATCTGTGCAGTAGAAAGAGAACGGGAGGCTGAAAACATATAAGAGAAAACGGAGTGCTTGGAGCGGTGACTTGTGTTTACATATTACTGGTTCTGAGAAGCGCGTAAGCTTTAGTGTACCCTGAATATGAGAGAAAATGGGATATTTCTATGGCTGACTAGATTATTTGCTACATACTTGCGTTATATATATCACTTCCCTATGCGAGAAGGACACTGGATTCACAACAAACATTTCTTAATTGTTGTCGGTTACACGAGTTGGCTTATAGAATGAAAGGAACACAAACACATACACATATTGCGTTTAATACATTAGATTACATAGTGTCACTTGTCACAAACAACTCTGTTAGGACCAGTAGGTGTGTGTGTTTGAGAGAGATGGGGGTGGGGTTAGAACTCTTGTACTACCTCACCTGCCAATGACAGAAAGGTGTGGGTGGGGCCTATTTGGGGGGTATCGCCAGCTTTGGTGACAACAGGTATAAAATTTTCTCCCTGCTTTAGCTTCATGTGAACTATAATATTGCAAAAAAATATATATTTCCTCGCCCGCACATGATTACATTAAGAGAGGATGCAAAGAACACATTAATACAAACACACACACACACAAAAAAAAAAAAATATTGCTCCGGGATTAAAGTCACAGTTACGAAATGGAGTCGGACTACTCGCCTATCGGTCAAAAAGATGCGAAATATCACCAGAAAACGCAGTGTCTTCCCGTGTTTCCCTTGCTTTATGTTGCTTTCATGTTCTCATAAATGTGAAATGAAAAAAAAAATCTTTATATTGCACCAACTTTCTCGGTCTCAAAAAAAGCATTATATTATATATTTTATTCTTCAAAATACATTCCTTCAGGAACTTAAATGATGTTCTTATGTTCTTACTACTTGCTAATTGGTTGTTTGCCTCTTGGGCCTGGAAAGGCAAACGCTCTACTGGCCATGTATGCTTTCGTATGCCATGCCTTTCAAGTAGTGTTTGACTTGTCGGAGACACTATTGAAAACGCCCTTTTCTTAGTTGCCCATGAAAAGTGATGGGCAGAGCTTCGCCTGGTAGGTGCGCGCTCCTATTCGCTCCTATTTCTTTGGGTTTGCTCTTGGAGGAAGAAGAGGAGAGGCCATGACGTCACTGAAGTGAATCCGCTAAGCTCTGACCCTTCTCGGAAGTGAACCCAAAACATTCCCCAACTATCACTAAGTCTGACACTCACCCACCTCAACATTTTCCCATTATGCCTGCTTGTTTGGGCTATGGCTACATCAGGAGTAGTGACGATGGAGAAATATCATTTAATCGATAGTGTAGAAATTTTCATGTCCAATCGTTACTTAAAATGCTAGAAAAAAAAAAAATACTTCAGCGTGTCAAAAGACGCAGGAATTTAACTTGCAGTCCGTCTTCTGTGGGATCCACATACAAGCAATTCAAATCAAGTAATGCAGAGTTCTATACGTATCATCAGAAGTGCAGTGAACACCTACTATTAACTATTAGAAGTGATAAATGATGTGATAAATCTTGGCGCGTTTGTATGTCATAAATTCCTCTGCTACAATATTCACTTTTGACTCTTAAGTTATGACTTACATAAGCAAATAGTAATCAAATTACTGGAATATATAGTTCCTTGTGGCTTCATAATTAATATTAACACAATGATTTTTCAAAACCTTGAAAAAATTAGCCCCGCCCCCCCCCCCAAAAAAAAAAAAAAAAAAAACACTTGGAGTAATTAACTATTTTGACCCTTTTTTGC